>NC_056741.1:238835933-238908433 GCF_019279795.1 Protopterus annectens | reverse complement strand
ATATAAACTTCATTTTCTATGATACTTTGTGGCTCATGTTTCCAGTGTTTTTCAGCCACTTCGATACCATAATGTTTGCACAAGCCCCAGTGCAAAAGTCTCACCACCTTATTATGCCTTTCAGTGCACAGTCCTCCTGCCATTAGTGTGTTGCAACCAGCAACAAGGTGTGTGACTATTTTCAATTCAGTTTTACAAAACCTACATTAGTCTGTTGCTCCCACATGTTCAATGGACTTTGTAAACCAACGTGTACATAGCCCACTATTTTGGGCTGCCAATATTAACCTTTCTTTCTTGGTTTGAATTTGCCTCTCCTTAACCATTCCTGTGTTTATTCTTGATCAACATGAGGCTCTTCCAGAAGGTTTCTATACTTGCAACTATATTTATGATTTTTCCACATTTCTTGCCTTCTCATCTGGTCCTTCACCTTATATTCTTTCTTTTGTTTTTTGGCACATTCAGTTGCTGCCTGGTTATTATCCACTTCTGGTTTGATTTCCATTTTTGCTTGACGCCGAGATGCTTCTGCTAGCTTAAGCAGAGACATCATCTTAGATTTATTCTCCTCATGTTTCAAAACTTTCACTACATTTGGATCTTATGAGATCAGTAGATATGTGTGGAGTCCCACAATTGCAGATCTATACATGTATACTGTTTTAATGTTTGAAGACTCAGCAACTCACATTTTGACTACTATTTCCCACTACTATTCTGTCTCTCTACCATATCCTCACCACCCTCACAGCCTAGCTTTGTAGATGCTGCAGTTTTGTAGGTTAAATTATGTTCAAATAGCTAGCTTCCTATCTCATGTTGATAGCATGCTCTAGTCATAGTTGTACGCTACTGTGTGTTTTTGTTGTGTACCTCTACTTGTACTATTTGAATACTATTGCAAATAGTGCCTATTATTTTGCCTATTTTGTGCTGCCTATGTTGCCTGTACCTGTATTATTTGTACTACTGTTGAATGATGCTGCCTGTAAAGACTGCCTGCTTAGACTGCCTAATGATTCTATGTTATCTGTTATTATATGTTCACTTTTAGCAACTAATGTAAATGTAAATGCAAATAATTGTCTGCTATTTATTATATGTACTAAGCTGCTAACTCTGTATCTCTCAATCTCATTCCTCATTTTTTATATCCTTTTCCCCTTGTTACTTCAGCTCTTCTGACCTGCTCTTAAGAGCCCTGGCCATTCTCCTGCCTCTCAAGAGCCAGTAGCCTCAACATCCAAAACTCCTTCAAGATTTGAACCCTTCAAGTACTGAAATAAGAACCTAAATTAGTAAATAACCAACTAAATCCTACTTCTTAAAACCTAACCCATAGGTTTAGCTACACCTAAACAGGGCGCTGCCACCTAACCTTCTAAGCCTTCAGCCTACTTCTTCCCCTCTCCTTATCTACCTACCTCAGCTCCTCTCAACCTTTTTCTTTTCCTCTCTCTTCTCTCCCTTTATTTTCTTATCTTACTCATACTCTCCCACTTTACTGTCCACTCCCTCTCCCTGCCATTTCATCTCAAGGCTATCTCTTATATCCATCTATTACTCCATCTCCCCCTATTACTCCATTACCCCCTTTCTTCTCACCTATTTCCTATTATTGCCTATTGCCTTCTCTAGTTCAATCCTTCCTTACTCTTTCTCTCCTATCCTATCTTCTCTCCCTAGATCTACTCTCTATCCATACTCTCCACATACCACCTTCTGCCTGCTGACTTTTGCCTACTAACACTGATTGTCTGCTGACTACTTTCTGTTTATTGTCTACTGCTGAATCTGTGATTGCCTACTCCTGTCCGTCTTCCCCATTGTCTCAACCCCCACCACCTTCCCCTCTATACCCATCTACCCCACCCCCCCCCCCACCCACCCCCCCTCTGCAGTTTACTACTAACACCCTACACTACCTTATTTTTTCCAAAACCACAATCTACCTTTTCTCACACCTACTCTCTTTTCTGTCCACTTCTCAGCTTTCCCACCTCATCCACTCCTTTCCATCCAACCAAACTTTCTCACCTCTCTTCCTTTTCTCCTCAACCCTCCCACCTCTATTTTTTTTTCTCCAACCACTTGTTCCCACCTGGCTCATATCCAATAGTAACCTCCACACCTACAGCCTCTCTCTAACATACACCTCCCAGTCCACTTCTTCCTTTCATACATTCCCAGTAATATCCTTAATTTCACCTTACAACCACCAATCCTATCATCACACTTATAAAATATCACACAGCATACACCATACTTATACCTAGTACAGCTCTTACTCAACTATCCAAAACACATAACTTACTCTTCACTTCTCTAATATACACAACTCCTCTATAACCAATACTACTTCACCTTGCCTCCTACATCTAAACAGCACTAGCACACTTTCCCAAACACCTCCATATCTACTACCTCACTACCACAGAATCACCCCTAAAACATATCCATAGCCACTTTCCAACCCTTAAACCTTTTGCAAAAATACACAAAAAGAATTTACCCACTATTCTTCTCACAAAACCCCTTCCCTTTAGACTACCCTCTTAGAAAACATCCCAAGTCCCCTTTAAGACTAATCAATTCTCGCCACCTTAACCTCTAAATAACACTCCTCACCCAGGTCTTAGTCAAGTCCTCATAACACATCATTTTAATCAACTCCCAACAACATACCCTCTAACAAATCTGAAACAACTCTCTGCTTAAACTTCACATCTACTCACAACACTAACTGAACCTAGCAACTGCATGTCACAACCTGAACAAATCTCCCTTACGAACTACCACAACCTAAGAAACCAAGAAAGCTAAACCACCCCTCCTGACACTCTGAAATCACAGCCTTGGCTATAACAATCTCTACTTCAAAACAGTAGCCATTCAAATAAAAATAATAGTTCAGTCCAAACTGAAAACCTTCACCAATAACTATTCAACAACTCAGAAAACTCTCTCTAATGCATGATTTCTGACACCCAAAAAGAAACTTAACTCATCCTAAACTATCCCCACATAAACACATATATCCCCTGGAAAACACATACATTCCATGGCAGCTTAAATGCAACAAATCATTGCACTTACCCCATTTATGGGTTTACCCAAACAATCACCTCCACCACTAGAATAAATAAAGCCAACAATCTCCTTTACCTACATTTAAAAACCTGAACAAAACCCACCCATATTTATGAAACAGGACAATCCCCTGAACCATGAATAAATCTTACTTACCCCAAGAATCAGTCACCAATCACTTGCCTACCTTTTATGAAACAAGAACCCTACTAACAGAAATAAAAGATCCACTAGAACACCTACATTAATGCAAAAAAAACTTTATGCTTAACCAAGAAACATTGACCAAACTTTCCTTGAAAACCCAAAATTATACAAATGCAAATTTAGAAATGAACCCTTATGCTTGTGGAAACTCACCCACTAAATACCTTCCCCGAATACAAAGATGTAAACTACTTTAATGCAAAGCAACTACCTAAAATCAAACTCGAAAAAAGCTTTAATAAAAATATAAGAAGAGCTACAACCTACCCCACAAACTACAATACAAAAACCAAGAAATTCAACTGAACGAATGATGAAGGAACAAATAAAGCCTCTATAAAAACAACAGAAAACTAACAATTCAAACACAACCAATCAGACCAAATTATACTTGAGAAAAGCTAAGACCTAAAATACCCACAAACTAGCAAACTGGCTCCTGTCCCAATTCACAAATGATTGAGCTCGTGAACTACAACAGCCTTCTACCCCTACCACCTGAAACCCAATACTCCACACAAATGAACCTCAACACCAGTAAACTGACACTTTAATTCCTTCTTTACAGACACAATTCACCCACTGTACTGTCAACTCTCTACCAAAAAACACAACTACATCCTCTAAATGACTCAAACATTGCTGACCCCTCACCCAAATCCCTGGAATCCCCTCATACACATACTCTCACTTTATACAAAATTTCAAAAATTACCAAACTCTGCTGACTTAGAGTCCATGTCCCCTTAAAGCAAATCATCAGACAGTGTATCAGCCTCTCCAATTTCCAAACTAAGTAAACATAAAACTACTCTTCTAACCAAAAACAAAACTTCAGAAAATATCATCAATCATCACTCCAAGCAGGGTGGAAAAACCATCTTATTCTCAAACTACATAGCTATACTCCTTCTTATACCCTCCACCCTGATCATGGAAACCATCATACACAAGCAACCAAAAAACCTCTCATAAAAATGACCACCCTAATACCCAGCATGGCTACACCACCCCATGTTCCAAAGCACCCCCTCCTCCTCTCTCCTTGCAGACGCCATTAAATAAAACCCACACCACAACACACTTTCCTCTCCATTTCTTCCTAGACCTGTCACCAATTCTGTGTAAAAATTCACCAATACATTCTCATATCCTCAATATGTGTCTACAGCTCAAAACCCATTACTGGGATTCCATTCCCCATAAGCAGTCGATACCAAAGCAGTTCTCTGAAATCCACCCTTACACAAACCTTCCCACCATTATTTTGATTTCCCAATAGTCTTGTAGTCAGTCAAGCTCTGGAACTTTACAATTTTGCATCAGTGACCACTCCAAAATTCTTCCACAACACACACTTCATGGTCTATAAAATACCACACACAAATTCCTCCTCAACCAACAGTACCTAATCTTCACTCCTCCAGAAAACATAATTTAACTCCGTTTGAAAAATGGTTTCAGCCAAAAATGTCTCCTAACCCAGGAACCAAACTCTACCAAAATGTCACCCCTATTAGATCTCCTCCTAAATACTTTACAATAACATCTAAAAACCTTGCACACCTATATAACCAAAATACGACTAAACTACTAGGAATTAAAATAGATAACAATAAAACTAACTTCTACATACAAATACCTAACACCTTGCCCCCAACAAAAACATTCAAAAGATTACCTTAACCTCAATCTAAAACTCCTCCTCTGTCAGAGATTACTGTACAACTGCTCAAAAAATTAACTACTAACCCCCCATGCTCTGCCCAAATTACAATTTACATCCAAAATCATGCCCTTCAAAACCTACCATACAATCAATTACCCATTGCTAGCAAGATTTGCTACAACTGCCCAAACCAAAATCAATCACCAAATAATCTACCCCTACCATAACCTAAAATCCTAAGATCTGCACAATCTATAACCAATTAACCATGTAAAATCAAAAACCTGATCAAAACTCCACTATCTTCCTACATCTCACCCCTAAAATAAAACTAAATCCCCCTAAGACCTGCACTTTTACTAGTAAATCTTAATCTTAAAAACAAAGCTAAAGCTTTCCTCAACTCTCAACTGTTTGGTCCCCTGAAAAAATTCCCCTTCAATCCTCAACCATATGATAAGAAATCTCTCTTCAAAAAAAATCCCCCTCCTTCTCAACTCTTCTCCTGAAAATTTTTTCCCTCCTCAAAAAAAAAAAAAACTATGCCATTATATATTACCTAAATTTAAAAACCATAATCAATTTCAAGGAGGTCCATCCCTCCTTTGGAACAGGGAACATATAATCTTGGTATACACTGATTGTTATAAATCATTTGTTGAGCATGAAGCATCCATTTTGTTTTAATATCCAATCTATCCAGTACTTTTGGGGCCAGTCAATCACTCCAAAACTGTAAGTTAGGACAGGAAGAGCAAACTGATTTATAGCTTGGATCTTATTCCTAGATGTCAATGCTGTTCTCAGAATTAATTTAAGTCTTCTAAAGTATTCCTTACTGAGTTTTATTTGCATTTGTTCATGTTTTATTGCTGATCCTTCATCGGTTCCCAAGTATTTATACACTCCCTCTTGCTCGAGTTCTTTTATGTCACATTCTTGTCCCAAACAGATGTTTTCCTGGTGCTGCAGTTTTCCTTTTTTAAAGGTTGCTTTTGCACATTTATGACATTGTATGAGTGCTACAGTGGCTACTCATGTTGGTTAGGACCAGGTACAGAATATTTCCACCTGTCCTAGGAGTGTTGACCAGATGTCTTGCAGTAAGAGGGACAGAGGTATGTGATATCATTATTTAGCAACTGCACTCAGGGTATCATCCCATTGATTTAGAAGACTCCTGGAAGTGGTATGCAGCAGTGGCCATAAATATGGTCTCACACCCAGGACATTCTGTGGAAATCTGTACATATGAGGGTTATGTATGTCTAGCCATTGTGAACACACTGCCAAGATTGTGTAGCAGTTTGTGTGTAGATGTTTGTTGGGATGAGTAGGGAGAATATCACATGTGAGTGCCATAGATCGTCTTTTTATATGACTGTGCATACTGCTATGGCTGCTAGTGGTCTAGCAGATGTGTATGTTTGTAGGGGCAGACCAAGAAATGTCCTGTAACACCTCAGTATTCCCAGTAGACTGTGAGTTGGACCAGTATATGTCAGTGTACTGTGTGACTGGCAATCTGGATATGTTTGTTCAAACAGTCGTTCTACTCTAGGGTTCAATTGGGGTACTGGTATGTTGCTGTGACTGTGGTGCAAATGGTTGTGGGTGGACATTTTTGCAACACTTTCTGCTTTTCCCTACAGTTCCATCTCTGTAGTACATGAGATATTTGGATATATATAGGTAATTGCCCAGAGATGATTTGGGTTAGTGTCATGTTAGTCTCACTGTGGTTCAGAATGTGCTGGGTGACATGGTTGGCAGCTTTCACGTGTTTTTCCATTCTGTTACATGACTGCAGTCATACCTCCCCATTGTCCAGATGTCTAGACACTGTCCAGAAGTGTAGCTCATATGTTTGGTCTGTTGCCCATAACAGCTGCGGGCTTCTGCAAAATCACTGGGTTGATGTGAGCATTGACATTAGTAAATACTGACATTCATTTGTGTTTTAGTACTGGAATCTATTTAGAATTGTATGTTAAAGCAAACCATACCACTCTGGCAGACTTCTATGCATATGACAGCCGTATTTTAAAGATGTCACTATTGTTTGCCCTTTATCCTCTGCTAGGGATGTGTAGGATGGGTGTAGGAAAGGACCATAGCTCTACATTTCTTCTGCAGCAACAGCTGTGAATTGTGTGTATAAATTTGGAATTTACAGCCTCACACCTCACATGGAGGGGTGTTGGTGACAGACATTTGTAGGGTAATTTGTGGGTAGATTGATTGATTTCACTGTACCTGGGGGCAAATTGTAGAGCTATGTATGGGACAATAATTGTTTTGTGGGACAGGTGCCCTTTTTTTGAGGTGAGAGTGGGATGTTTTGGAAGAGCTGTAGGCATGTTTGGGGAGGTAGGTTGGGTAGGATAGGTTGCATTTGCAGACAGACAAGATAGCAGACAGGGATGGTATATGACACATGAGGGGGATAAACACCTTTGACGGGGAAGGTGGTTGGGAATCCGAAGCCCGTGAGCCACCAAATGGATACAGTGGGACTGAAATCCCCATCCATCAGCAATCACCGCTGCTCCTTCATGGCCCGCAAGGTGGCTGTGCTGGGGGCTGGACAGGAGGGGTGGCCTGCCCCTTGAGGTGCACCAGGCAACCCTCAATCTGGTGCAGCTACCCCCAACTCTGCTTGGATAGCGCTGCACATCAAACCCTGGAACTGACTGCAGGTGACAGGCTCCTATCCATGCCTGGTCCCATGGGGGGACGGGCCCCATCCTCTGAGGCAGTTCCACCCAAAGGTGGTGCAGAACTGACAGACAAGGAAGTCCAGGGTTGGGTCCCAGATGTGCTGGGGCCCGGTGCTATGGACAGATGAGGCAGGGCAGGCGGATCCACTGGGATGTGCCTTTCCAAGCATGCAATGGTGTTGAAGTTTTACAAAATATGTTGGTTAGTCATGAAAAACACATTTCAAGATTAGTTATAACATCATGGTGGGTGTTAACCTCATAAAACAGATTAGAAACAGTTGCATAGCAAACAGAACATATGCTTAAATGGAGCAACAGTATGCATCGTAACAGCACGCCAGTAACATTGATGGCAACAGGCCACCAACAATGGTATTTGAACCAGGTATGTTAACATACAACCAATCAAATATATGAACAATTATAGAACACAAGTCCCAACATTAGGTTTGGAGAACAACTTACTCATGGTATATGAATTATAGTATTGATCCAGATGAGGGGGGGGGGGACAAAATGTCCATTAACAATTGTTTATGCTTCTATTTTCCACAACAGTACTGCTCAATAATCTGTGGGTGTGCCCTCCCTTTACATCTACTTATGGCCCATAGCTTCTGTAGCACAAACATACCTATTAAACTGTCAGCCTGGAATGGTATGGGCAAACTGTGACAACTCTGTGTACATGACTAGAGGGTACTCGTACATGTCAGGGTTATATATCTGGCACAGAAAAAGGTACCCTGAACTGTTGTTATGTGAGTGTGCTACTGGCATACTTCAACTGGTTTCCTATCTGTGTCCAGAATTATTGGGAGCAGTGACCACTAACCGTGATAGTGTGACACTTGAGAGACATGTATCAGGAAGAGTGCCTGTTGTATATACATATCCTATTGCCATTTGCAGGCACGTGGTGAGACAGTTAAACCGTTGTATACAGTTTATTAGTATACCCTTCAGACAGCTACTACCAACAATTCACCTGTAAAACCTGTGGAGAAAATATCTGTTAACACTACCTGACTGTTTCTATATTTATTCCTGATTCCTTGTGTGTAGATATGCACACATCTTAGTACCACTCCCTGGATTCAAACTGTGTCTGGGTGTGCAAAATTAACAACTTAGCTATTTCTCATCACACTGAACTACTGGGGAACTGCTGTTTCTTGTTTCACTGGTTTCTGACTAATAGTCTCTTGGTTAGACAGTCTGAACTTGTAATTCTGTGATGCATGCATGAAAGATAGTTATTGTACTGTGCATTAATCTTTTGATTACTACAATCTGGAAAGCAAAGGTTAACACAAGGTAATGCTGCATGGAACACACTTTGATACTTTACACATTGCTATTCAGGGTTCAGAGCTTAGTGCAGTAGATATTTCACATTTCATTTATATCTTGTTTTACAGCTCCACCATCTACAGTTTTTCTTAACAGCTGGTTCACAGATCAACCTCGGTTAATGTATGCTGTCACAGCCATATTTGCTATAAAGATCCTGTATAAATTCTATATGTCTACAACAACATACCAGACTAAACACAACAGCTTTTTGTAGGGATCTTTATTACACATCAATATTAGTTAGACAAACGTTTTTCTTTATTCAGTTAATACAGTAACAGTATACCTACTAGCAGTGAGCAACATAATCCTTCTTAGCTGTTTGAACAATATACTGCAAAATAGATTTGTACTCACCAGCCTGCCAGCGCAGCCTCAGCAGTCTGTCGGCACGGGCTTTGATATTACTAGCCCTCTCTGCTGCAGCTGTAGGGGAGAAAAACAAACATACATACCTGTCTATCACATTCTCAGGCTAGTAGATGCTACAAACTACTTGATAGTGATACTTACACACTACTGGAGCATTCTGTGCCCATGCATCTTGGATCCACTGGGCCAAGAGCACCCCCTTCCTCTGCTGTAGGTCAGCATAATGGTGCCATACCTGCTCCCCATTCCAGGGGATGCCATTAGCATTGGTGAGATCATGTAAAAAATGGTCCCAGGCCTCCACTTTGTATTGTGAGCCCTGGTAATGGCCCTGCAGCAGTCTCTCGTCATGGTTTTCTACAAGGTGTCCAGCCATGACCTTGGACTCCTGAATGCTCCAGCGCTGCACCTGAAAGTGCACTTCTTCACCTACACCAGCCATAGTACTTGCACTAATGAACTATAACAGATTTTGGCTGTATTCCTGCCTGCACCATTTAATTAAGGTGATATTCATGCCCTTTGCTGTCATTGGACCATTTTGAAAATTTTAAGCTCAGCTAAGCAGTGCACAAATCTGCTAAGCTGAGTTGAACAGTGCTTAAAGGGGTAATTGCTAAGCACTGTTTAACAGAGAACAGATCCGCTTAGCTGAGCTACCTGCTGCTTAGCATTCACATCTAAGCAATGCTTAAACTTGCTAAGCATAGCTGAGCCTTGCTAACTATTGCTCATTTTTCATTTTTAAAAAATGATCAGACTAATCATTTAATTTAGTAAGTGTATATGATTTACTTTACATGACATTTCTCTATGTGCTTTCATTACATTAGCAAGGGGTGTAATTATAATGTATGGGACACTTGTGTATACATGGGTGGTTTCACATGTTATATGCACTCACACTTCCATTTTATACCAGCAACACTACCCTGGCTGACAAAAATCAATTACTACATGCTTTAAGGTGAAAATAATGATTTTAACACTGCTTTCCCATGTAAATATAAATTGCCTGTCTTGGCAATCGAACCATGAACACCTGCATGTAAAGACAGGACTCTAACCACTCCACTATCGTAGTTTGGGAAGTTTAGCTGTATATTTTTGTTTGTCTCCTCTGGGGTGTTTAAGCAATGCTGGGCAGAGGGCCATAATGCACACACCCACTCAGCTAAGCTTAAACATGCCTTAGTATGGAAAGAAAATGAACTATTTATGTCCCTATTCAGTTTTGTTACTCTAGGAGGTTGACAGGTATGTGAGGCAGGCATTTGGACATTCTGCAGACAACTGTACAGTTGATGCCACATACCTCTCAACTGTACAGATATCCATAGAATGTTGAGACTTTTGCCTTATATGTTTGGTCCATTTTTCATAATATTGTGGATTTCCGGCAAATTAGTGACAAATCATTACAGACTGATGTTAGAAAATAATGACAGACATTTGAGTTTTAGACTTCATACCCTTCAGAAAGTTCATGCTAATGCAAAACCTGTTATTCTATCAACTTTCTAGGTTTGTAGGATCAATATTTCCTAACTGTCCCTATTTGTACCACTTTTTTATGGCTTTGAACAGATTCCTTACTCTAAGAGGTTGAGAGGTATGGTTGATGACTATGGCCATATGGCACGTTTACAATGCAGGGGGTGTGTGACAGAACCTGTCACACACCCCCTGCATTTCCGTACTCATCTGCTGGATATTTCAGTGTCCGTGGACACTGACATAACTATTTTATTTGCAGTCAGTGTCCGCAGACTCTGACAGCACTTGCAAAGTGCCCTATGGCACTTTTACAATGCAAGGGGTGTGTAACATACCTGTCACACACCCCCTGCATTTATTTCCTGATCTACTACTAATTTCAGTGTCCATGAAGACCGAGAGGACCTTTTGTTTTGCTTTCAGTGTCCTCAGACACTGAAATGCATTTGGAAAGTGTCATACAGCACTTTCTGAGTGCAGGGGGCATGTTCATCGTCTGTGCACTACTTAAACATGCCACCTGTACTCATTCATGGTTCGTGTCTGTTTAGCCTTAACAGCAGCATGCCTTCATGAATATGCAAGGCGCACTGCTGTGACTACATGGACATGAAACACTCCATGCAGGATAGCACTATTCCTACATGGAGTTTATTGAATCCCGAGGAGTGTTTTTCTTTATTTGTCTGAGTCTGTCAATTAACATTCTTTTCAATATTTTCTGTTATCTGAACTCTGTGGTTTTCGGTAAACATATATTCAGTATTTTCATGTACTTTTATTATTTATTATTAAATATATTTAAAACTTTTATTGTGGCTGATCCTTGTAGAAAGCACCAAATCTTTGACAGTGCATATATTTATTAGGTGACACTGTGTGGGCCACTCCAGAAGTCCTAGTCGTCTTGGTGAACTATTACCATTTGTGTTAGTATTAATATTACACAGTATAATTGGATACCCTTTTAAGAGCTTATAATAAATGGCTGGTGGCAGTGATAACTACCTTATAGTCTGGGAAAAGTTGGTAGAGTGGGTAATCTGTGCCAGCCTTTCCCAGGTACGTGTGTGTGTGTGTGTGTGTGTGTGTGTGTGTGTGTGTGTGTGTGTGTGTGTGTGTGTGTGTGTGTGTGTGTGTGTGTGTGAAAATTAAATCTTAAAGAGTGTGTATGTCAGCTACTTGGGTCAGGGACATAAAGCACTGGGTTCACAGAGTGGGTGCTGGAGGACTTGACTTGGACACTCATCTGATAACCTTACCCTACAGCTGTACCAGTGGGGAGTCTTATTGGGGACCTGAAGGGAGGCAGCTAAAGAAACATTCAGACCCTAGGCTGAGTGCATTCCCTGTGTGCTCCTAAGGGAAATTGTACTTGATGCAGAGTGGTCTGTATCTGGAAATACTAAGTGCATCTATTTGTATTTCAAGTGCATGTCCCTCTCCAGAGTCAGTGGTCAGGATTCAGGCTCCTTGATTACTAGCCCAGTGTGGGGACGACATATATTGGTAGCAGTGGTGGGTATCAAAACACCAATAAAGCTGGGAGATAGACCTTCTCTTCAGTCAAAGCTAGTGTCAGACTATGATGACTTTTATGGAGTTAAATCCCTTAGCATCTGGCCACACTGACAGCATTATAATAAGACACAAAATTCTATGAAGATGGTTCCTTTTTAATTGTATTGACTCTGGCCCAGAAAGGGAGATAGAGAGATTAAAATGTCCCTACTACACTAAGTCTGACAACAATGTGTCCTTTAATTTATTCTGGTTTGCTATCACCAAGTTTCAAGGCTTTGCAGATATACATAGAAACAAATAATTAAACCTTTGGGATGTTCACTCTAGGCCGAGCTAAGTCATGGCCTGTTTAGAAATCCCTGACATATGTAGATAGAATGCTGATTTATTTACATGAGGTCTGTAATTTTAAAACATTCTATATTGTCTTATGACTCATAGTATAATATCTGATAATTTGTACAGACTGACTGCCAAATACTTACATATCATCCACATATGCAGCGGCCATTATCATCATCTGATGCTGTTCAGTACCTTTTATTTGTTGTTTTCTCCAAAAGTAGCTCTAGCATCAGATTAGATAGGTAGAAAATGAAGGGACACCCCTGCAGAGTTCCATTTGATGAATTAACTGGAAAATCTAGAACCCTACAACACCACACTCTAGCTTATGGATTCTGATAAAAAAATAACCTAAAGCACAAATCATGAAGGAAACCACATTTTACTCACTATGGCAAATCAGAAATCACAACCTACCTGATTGAAAACTCAATTAACCTTCAACTTTCTTAGGTAATGCCAAAATGTGGGTCATGATATGCAAATAAGATGATGAATGAAAACCAGAAAACAGTCAAATCTTATCAAGGATGGTGGCAAAGACCTTAGCCAAAACTTTGGGCATGTAATTGACAAGGGAAGTGGCTCTATGTGAAGAAAGTTCAAGGAGGAGGATTTTACCTAATATAAAAAGAAGAAGCATTATGTTATCCTTAAACTCCTCCACTTGAGAAATATGCCCACTCCTTAAGCATATGAATGCAAAAGTCCATTTATGTTGTGTGCTTTTTTGAAGAGTGAGAAACTTAAGCACTGATACAACACAACTCTTAATATGAGTCTCCCACAAGAAGCATTGATTTAGGTTAAATGATTTATACATTGAGATGCAGGCCAACAATGGCACTCCTTTTTCTTATCGAGAAGACTAATGGTATTCCATATTACCCAAAATGAAGTTGTAGTGCTGCTAGAAATATTATTTTACAACCAGTAGGTACAGTAAGCAACCAAAAAGAGGGGACAGTATGCCTGTACAAGGAGTTGTTATTTCTTTTTTTTTGTGTGTGGAAAGCTTAGTACCTTTACTCCCTTCCCCCCACCATGGTGTATCATACAAACTTTATGAAAACAAATAAGAAAATTCATACATTTTTAGATTTCAGCCGTAAAAGAAAATCACAACCAGCTATCAATATGTGTAATCATGGAGCGTAACATTTGAATGGAATCAAGATAGAACCCTGCACTGAGGACCCCCATGGGAGTGGCCACCTCTGAAACAAAAAAAAGAAGAGAATGATAGCTTCATGTCCAGCCCATCTACAATCCTTAATCTTTAAAATGGGACAGATCCCACTGACATATGCAACTGTCATAATGCAGTCAAAATTTTTGTCTCCCTGCAAATAACCATATATCTGCACCCAGTACAGAATTGGAAAAAACAAAGACAAAAACAAAGGGGCTGCCTGCCTCTGAGAAAAAGAAGATCAGGCTATAAGATTGCATCAGCACTGTCACTGCATCATAGCCCCCTGACTCTGTCTCGGTCCATAGTATAAGCCAAGTCTCAGGTAATAGCTACATATCCTCTCTGTCCTTCTTACTGTCCTTCTTACACTGTCATATGTCATATACAACATTCCATCCATGTATATTATAGACCAGTAAGTATATTATTACTCATTTTCAACTGACTTGTACTATAGCACACACACAACACAGCACGCAACATATCTGTCCCCAAACAGACACTATTTAGTTACAGTTATCTCTTAGAAAAATGAAAGCTCTACATACAGTTAATAAGGTCCTGCTTTATCAGAGTTAACCAGCCTGCAGGGTGTCACCCATGGAAACATGGTAGCTAAAAGCACATTCAGTTGGCCAAGATTCCATAATAAACTGCAATTTTCCAAATTCAAATAGACTACACCTCTACATGCCAGATGTTTTACATGCTGCTCTGCAAACCAATGTGCAATGCAACCCAGGCAATCAGAAAGCCTGCCACCAAGCATGCATCTGATAATTTACTCAGACTGACTGCCAAATACTTACATATCATCAACATATGCATGGCAGTCCCTGTTGTAGTTCATCTGTGTAAAAGTGGACCTGCATCTGGAAAATGGGTGCTTACAAATATCCAATAATGCTGTCACTAAAGTTCAAACTTTTGTCTCTCATCAACTTGTGTTTACCAATTACTTACATATTCCATACTCTTATTTCTCTGTACTGGTTCTAAGAAATCTAATCAACAGCAGTCCTAATCTCAGGCCAGCAACAGTACACAATGGCAACGCAGCATGTGCCATGGTTTCCTCCATGTGCCTAGCCAACAATAACATGTACAGGAAACTCTTCTCATAGATTATCCTTTTAAACATCACTTATATAGTGACTATCCAGAAATAACTATGTGGAATTAGGGCATGCCATTGCATTAAAGTATGCCTTACTTTTAAATATCTAAATGGACAGGTGGGATATTATGCCAGTCTAAGAAACGTTTTTTTGATTTAATAACTCGGGGAGCAGATGTGGTATTTTATTGAAGCAAATTCCATTCTGGTAAGCAAGACTCACTATACAGCATTTGTAGAAACAAAGGGTATTTAGCAATAAGTACAATAGGTATTAATTGTATCAGTCCACACACATTGTTTTTTGTAATCCCTTTGCTTGCCAATGTCAGTAGTAAGATCTTATGGCAAACACAGTGCATGTTTCTCCCACAATAGTTTTTTGAAATATTGCATGATGCATGATATGACCACTTTCTCTAGATATTTATGAAATATGATCATAACTGGGAATGGTATTTATCTAATGCAGTCTTAGATCTATAAGTTCAGGAGGCAAATTGAAAAATTATACTTTCTGTCATGGTTGGATGGGCCAAGTGTTTTAAGGAAAATTGCTGAATAAATTAAAACAAATGAAGTGCTTCTTCTTCTTTTGTAAAGCCAAACAATACAACGCTATTTCATTTGATTGCCCTTCCCCCCACCAAGATCTTCAGTATTACTGCTGTTTTTTTCCTTAACATTTTTCCGCAAGGTATTATTCTTCCTCCGATCCACTTCTTTTTGTTCTCTGCAGAAGTTATGCATGCCCTAAGATCACAGTCTGTCATTTTAGCTTCCTTCTTTCTAGCTGATATATGTCTACTTTAGCAGTCAATAAAGAGTTTGTCAGTTACTACAGAGAGAGAGAGCTAAAGCTCTGAACTGTTCGTTAACTGTTCCCTACACACTTCAATTCTTTGTTTATCTATCATATGACTCTGAGCCAGTCACTTAACCAGGGAGTGCTCCCAGGTCACCACTAAAAAGGAAAAATGTGTTCAGTGGGATGCCTGGTCAACAAATAAGTAAACAAAAGCCCTCCTTCATAAGTAGTACTTCAAAGTTCACCATAGTAAGCAAATGTCTTAAATGAACCACCTGATATATAAAATATACCTTAATCAGAAGAGTCAAGAGGATTTTATTTATATTTTTAAAGTTTACAATCTTTTTCCATGTTGAGACCAGACTTTTCTGTGCTGACTCCATCAGGCCAATGGCATTTTGCACGGGCTTCTCTGACGTGATAGGTAGGAAGTAATGAGGTAACAGGTTATACTAATAAAATCTTTGAATGCCATTTACCGAACATAAAGTATATCAGACACAATGACTAGTACTACAGCCAGATGACTTTATTTAAATTCCAAGGAGAATAGGTACAAAGATAAAGAATTCTATAAAGATGCATTCTCACTCAGATAGGTTCCTAATTTTATTAGACTTTAACTATTCCTCACTTTTTTGCCTTATTGTATTGATACTGTTTCAACTCATGCCATTCCTGTACAAGGGCTAGTGCAACAGAGGACAGAAGGTAAGGCAGAGGGTTTATATTGCCCTCAGTAAATCACTGGTCATGCCACAAATGAAAGTCTGCATCCATGTCTGTCTCCAGTTAAGGAAATAAGAATATCAAGCTTGTCAAGAAGGTATAATTAAATGCTACAGGGTAGTAAAGGTAAATAAAAAATAAGAGACAGAAGTAGCAGTTATGCTAAAGCTATCCCCACGTGAATCAATGTTAGAAAGGGGAGATATGATAAGTATGTACAAGACACTTATGGGACAATGTGACTGACATACAACTCAAGAGAAAGCACAGACAAGGGAGGAAGGGTCATGTTGACAACAGGTTAAAGGGTACAAAGTGTAGCCTGGAAATTGCAACATATTGTTTTATGGCAAGCACATTGGATGAATAGCAAAAGTTAGCTGGGTGGGGGGGTGGACTGCAAGACTACAGAGTCTTTCATGAAGATTGGGATGGGCTAAGATATGATTCACAGAAGTGGTATTTGTAATATATTAACCATACAAGACAAACTAGACAGGCAATTTTTCTTGTTCTGTCATCACAGCTATATAATGGAGTGCTATTTCTAAATCATTAATCCATACACTGCATCATTTACAACTTTGGATAACTGCAGTGATGCAGAAAAAAGAACGTATCCATTAAGGGTTGCAACCATTAATTCACAATTAGCATTATGGTAAATTGCAGACACAGCAAAGAATAGATACTATGAGAGAATTTTATAAAAACACACATGCACAGCCAGGATACTGTTTTGGATAGTCCTGTACCCGTTAAATCTCATAGAAGATACCCAACCTGTGAGAAGCCCATACGCTCAAAAAAGTTAATTTATCAGTGAACAGACTGAACAAAGGAAACAGCTCAACTACTGTGTATGTTGGTGCTAGTACTCAAACAAAGTAAATCTCCCATGGTGCCTAGTACATGACACATAGGCTAATATCAGTGCTGTACATCAGAAGCAGAAAGTAAACATTAATAATCACAGAAGACTACAAGTGCTTGAGTGCCAAGTACTCGAAGACATGCCACCTCAAACCCAGGGACTTGACCACCTTGTAGCTCTTGTAGGCTGCTGATCATGCTCAAGTATAAATGCAACTTTAGGCAGCCATGTTGAGGGAGCAGGAGAGGATGGAAGTGTGGATTAGGGCACCAATTAGGAAAGGAGTTTTAAGTTTAAAAAACAGGAGGGGATTTGAGGTTTAGAGTTCCCTAGGAAGGGAGTTTCATGGTTAGGGAGCAAGAAGGGAATCTGAGGGTTATGGAGCAAGAGGAGGGATTTTTCAGGTTATACAGGTGAATACTTGGCTAACTGCTATGAAGGACCATTTTAAGCCTAATCAATAACCCAAGATAAGAACCAAATCTTGAACCTTGTATTTGTGAGGTGGAGACCTTAACTACTGCACCAGACTCTGCAAGTTAGGGAGTGAGAAATGAGTCTTAGGGTTATAAAACAAGAAGGGAGTCTTAGGGTTAGGGAGAGTGAGGGAGTTTAAAGGTTAAAGTTAGGGTTCTGGTAGGGTTATACAGTTTTATAGGATAGGGTGTTGGGAAGGCTGAATAGTTACTGGAAATCAATTTACTGGGTGCTTGAGCAATTTCTCTTTCAAGCAAGTGGCAGCAAGCAAGCCTGTTGTGAGCAAGTTAGCACGCAAGCTTTATTGAAGATACTTTTAAGGTTATGTTATTACTAATTTAGTTGACTGGGTTGTGGGCTATTATTTTAATTATGTTTGTTTTATTACTGAATTAAATTATTATCCTCCAATCCACAAGATGGCAGCTGGTTAACGGGGATGTCATTGGTTAATGATAATGTTTTATCATATGCAACATAAATATTTAAGGTAAAGAATTAAATCCCAGATGGATTTATTTGCAAAATGTTAGTGAAATGTTGATTCTTGAAATGGTTTGTTAAGTTAAATTTACTATCTGTGATAAAGCAATATAAAAAAAGAAATGAACATTTAACACCAATAGTATTGCAATAGCATCTTGTTACAGTTATATGTTACTTTATTTGACTATTATGAATGTTTACATTATGAAGTCTGTTGTTCTTTTGCTGAGTGCGGTAAAGATTAAACAAAAAGGAGTCGTACTAGTTGTAGTTGACCAACTATGTGATTTCTGTTTTTGTTCACATTGTGTGAACACCTGCTGCACTGTAAGTGCTCCTTCCATTTCCAGAAGAAACAGCGACCATGGAGTTCATTATCACTTTGAGGCAGCGGATAAAGAGCTCTGTCCTTACATGAGTAGTGGGTAGTGCAAAACCCACCACAGAGAAAAAAATCATCATGACCTTCAAAACTGTTCTTTTACACATTCCACATTGCAATTTTTGGCCTCACTAGTTTAATGTTCGGAAGATAACTTGTAATTGAAAAAAGTCTTATTAAAAACATACACATATTCACCAAAGAAATTGTGAAATTATGGTCCTCTAATTTTGATTTGTACAAGGATGGAAGCATATTATACACAAGACAATAGGAACAAGGGACCTATAGATTTTGTCACAACTGTATATTGAAAACGAATGTCTGACTACAGGAAATATAATCCATAACTTGGGACAGAGTACAGACAGATAAAACTAGCCTACTAAAGGAAGATAGGTTTAACATTACAGTTTGTTACGTCACATCCAAAAGTAGAATTCATGAAGCTTTTATGTAAGGGCAGTGATGTGGCTTGTAGCCCAAGGAATACTTGTTTTTGCAGTTTGGTATTTCACTTTTATCTTCTACTGGCTTCTGCAGGATGGGACTTTATCAGCAAAGAGGGTATACAAATACTTTGTACTGCAAATGTGTCCACCACCCACATAAGGCTGAAGACGCTTGTGGAAGAGGTAGAGAAAAGCTAGTCGAACTACAATGAAACATGGAGTATTACTTACACAGGTGACCCTTGTAGTGTTAGAAGCTGTCAAATTGGAGTTCGAGTGCCCTAAGAGCTAGGCAGTTTGTCCACAGATGGCAACAAGTACTGCCATATCACTCACATAAGATGGCCTCCACTCACCCCTATCTGATTTCCTACTCCACGCAAAGAACAATGTCAAGATCATGCATGTGTGCACTGCTTTTATGCCACATAACACCACCATGGTAATGAAGCAACAGATTAAACAAGCTCAGTTGTCATTTAGAGCCCCAGCCTGCAACAGAGTTATAATAATGGTCAGTCTACCAGTGACATGTCACCTCTGAGTTTCCCTTTGAGGAGAGGGAAGCAGATTAAGCCTCTTCGGTCCTCCTCTCCCCTCCATTGCCAGCTTCAACAAATGCCCAAGCCACTTATCAAACACATGTGACATGGATCATAGTCAGGACTTTATCCTTGTCCTTCATTACAACTGCCTAAAGTCTGGATGAAGACATACCAATAAACTAATGGGAATCTGGAGATTCAAATATACAGCATGTAGAATTGACATAACTGCAATTAGGGAAATATTTTCTGTGTGTACCTGCTTCTGTTGTCAACAGTGATATAAGGCTTTCATTATGAGAGTGAAATGTGCCAAATGAGATATTCTCAGGTCAAGAAGTTAATGTTTTCAGCTCATTTCAAAATACCGTAAACTGCATTTGCAAGTTAGATAGTCTTTTTTTGCAATACACAGTTTATAAAAAGTATATCTCATGCCTATAATTTGTTTTTGAACAACAGACACATGAATGTAAACCACTGTGCATATACTGCTAGCACAGAAGTACGTAGCTGTGTCAGTGGGTTCCGTCTGTGCAATCTGTAGAGAAAACTCCTTTCTTGTGGATCTCCTAGATAAAGCCCTGCTGTTGTATGCTTCTCCTTTCTGTTCATCTGTATTTTCACCAAAAGAGTAGAGAACTAACTCCAGTCCCTTCATAGGGTGCTGCATGAACCAGTACATATACGGGGCATTGCTTTCCTGTTCACATAGTAAAGTAACTGTTCTTCCTTTCAATTCTGTCAGAAAAGCGGGCTTTTGAGTTACTGCAGTTGTTTCTACAGTCCATAAATGAAGCAAAAGTTTAATTAATGAACATTACTAATGCACTCAGATTGAAAACTTTAGCTATTAAAGAACAATTTTTATAAAATTTTGATAGCCTTTACCATTTTGACCTTTTCACTGTCTCTGTTTGTGTTCTTTTCTGCCATATGTTTCCCCACATCCACTTGAAAAATTGCAGTTAACAAGCCTTTGTAGTTTTTCTGTGCAAGGAGGCCTGCTCTCAACTGCCTGTGAAGCTGAAATTAATATTACTGATAAAATACACAAACATGCAACTAGTTCTGCAAAATGTACCCCACACAGCATTCTAGTTTTGGGATATTCTCTGACTGCTCAGCATGGCCTTTGTGTACTAACTTTGAATCTATACCTCAGGAATTTCTAAACTAATTTATTACCAAAAAAAAAGTGACTACCAAAGCATTGCCCCTTTTCTGAAATGGAAGAAAAACAAATGTATTCCTAATATAATGGTCACAAAATATTAACTTACTAGACCACATGAAGAATACAGCAAACTGCATGTATAACTGCATCATGGTACAGCGCGAGCGCTAGTAACAGCCAATATGTCTCAGGCATGAAGTCTGTTGACAGATTGTACCACATCTTTAGTTTTACAAAGGAAGTGGTGACGCCAGCAAAACAGTGTCACATTTTCTATGCATGTGCTTAATTTTACAACAGTGATCATTTTAAACATGTACATTGATACTAAAGCATATAACTTCTCTTGAGATAATAAATATGAACTTTGTTTAATTCAGATTTATACAATACAAATTTATTTTTTATTGAGACTGGCCTAAGAGTTACATGGGAAAAACAAAACATTCTACTATTGATAGCAATTTGCACCATTTCCTAATAAACTGTCATTAGAACAATAAGAGTACAAGCAGTTCAATCTGAGGTGTCCATTTTTGTATGCATTTCTAATGGAAAATTGATATACCTATGACTGTTTTATATTTTTATATTATTTTTGTATAAGTTTCCTTAACTTAGATTCACCAGACTGGGGAAATCTTTTGTGGGATGTTCCATATGCAAAATGAACAGTCCAGCACCTTGCCAGAGTGCAAATTCTTCTCTTTGTGGTTTTCTGTTTATTTGCTGAATAGGGAAACCCCTAAGCATAAGTGCCCCTTTTCCATACAAAACTAACATGGGAAAAGAGCTGTGTCTGGTTAAGTGATTTATTTAGAGGTACAGAGTAGGCAAAATGAGAATGAGGGAATCAAACCTAGGACCACAGGATGAAGCCCATTAACAGTACATTTTTATCCCCAGTACTAAGCCATCAGACTGCATTCCCTGCCTGGGTCCATATACAACTGTATCAGTGCATTGTGAACATTACACATCTGTACAGCTTGCTGCTTTTGTCCAAGCATGTATGCTTGTACTTCGCATCCCTGCACCACTCTAAGCAACATTATATTTTAGGAATAAAAGATGTTCTGTGTCCCAGCCAAACTGCATATGCACAACATATAACTGAATAAGGCACACCTGTCCACATGAAAGTTTAATACTTGAACTGTACAGGAAGTTATGGCCCAGAAGAGTGCAAGAACACATGTCACAAGTGTGTGTTTATGCATCCCAGCTCCTCTGTAAGCTGCACCTCTTTCCACCTTATGTAAGTATACAAGATAAATAACAACATTTACCAGGTAGTGGCACACCATGTAACATAATAACAGCTCAATATACACGTGGCTATTATTTCTTTAAATGGCGTACTATGTAATCCTTCTCAGGACAGATTAAATATGTACGATTTACTGATTGCACAGACTGACAGTTGTACTGAAATGTAAATATAATGGCCCATGTTTGCAAACGTATTATGTTAAAATGTTACTTAGATGCTCATTGACATGATTTTTACCAAAACATTACATAGTATTAATTTTTGGAGTAAATAAGAAGGGCTGCAGAATGCATATACAAATGTCTGATGCATTTAGTTCTTAAAAGTTTAAAGTAATGCTTAAATGAAGTATAGGAAAATTCCTAAAATGTAATATTGCTTACTTAGAGGGGTGCAGGGATGTGAAGCCCCCCCCACACACACACACACAAGAACATGTGGTTAGATATAGTATTAGTGTGTTGTTACTCACTAGTTAAATGCTTTAGTGTGGTTCATTTTCAGATATGCTACTTCCTTCTGCATATTACATATGTTGTTATAAGGAGTATGCAGTGACTTGTGCCCCCTGAAAGATGTGTCAGCTATAACAACAAGCTGTAAGGGAGATATGATATTCAGTCCAGGTCGTTTATGATGGTTGTATCATCTTCATTGTTTTTAACACTTAAGTATACATAGTAAAAATGAATAATTGCTTCCCAGTAAAGCATCCCCAGTGTAGACTAGAAATATAGCTGAAGATAGTCCGTTCAAAGAGGGTGGAATTACCTGAGTGGCTGCATGACTTAGAGAAGTGAGTGATGGCCTCACGCTGTACTCATTGCATGTTCACCCTTTTTGTTCTTATACAAGGTTTGATAAAACACATAACACTCATAAAAGAAAAACATCTGTTAATGGCTGTCTGTGTGATTATGCTCATCGTTTTCCTGCATGAAAGTAAAAGGGCAAGTGTTGCAGTACTTGGCCAAATGGATCATGGGTAATGGCTCCCTGCCCCCTCAAAAATCTTTCTAGAAATGGTGTGGTAAATATGCCAATTGACATAAGTTGCTGCTACATGGTTCTGAGGTCTAGATCTCAATCCTGAATTGGAATTTGTCACCAGGGAATTTGTATATTGTTTTTAGATTTGCAAGATTAATTTCCAGTTACTTCAGTTTCCTTCCACCTCCTAAAAGATGTTCTGAACTGCTCTCATATACTGCATTTGCCTTCACTTTCCTGGCCTAAATTGTGACTGAAAAGGGCATACAAAACATATTTTGCTTAAAAAAAAAAGAAGAAAAATAATCATGATTTAGATTAAAAATAACTACCCTTTGCCTTTTCAGATTGATTTTCTTATGCAGTTTTTCAAAATGCTTTGTTGAATCTAATGTTTTAGTAAGCATTCTTCTGATCCCCCAAAATGCTGTTCTTTATATTTTAGAAGCCACTTTATGAGGAAATTCAAAATCAGAATATATAAAGTAAGAATCTTCATATCACAACAGCCAACAAGTATTTAAAAGGCTGCAGCAAAATAATCACATTATCAAATGTCTATTATTATTTGCTAGAAATAAATAATAGTATGGCAGGAACTACTTAGTTGTGGGGTTGTAAAACAATCAGTGGTAACCTCAGTCCCCTATTCTCTTTTAAAAATATTCCTTGGGATTCAGTAAACTCCTTATCAGAAAAGCATTATTCCGACACGGAGAGGACAGTACCTGTGCAAGATCAGCCATAGCAGTAGCACACCTTGCATATTCATGAAGGCACGCTACTGTTATGACTATTCGGACACTGAGTGCAGGGGGTGTGTTTAAGCAGTCCATGCATATCTAACATGCCCCCTGCACTCAGAAGGTGCCGTATGGCACTGTTATAAGTATTTCAGTGTAACTAAATATAAAATGAGTATTTTGGTGTCCGCAGTCACTGAAATACATAGGGGAGCAAGAAACAATGCAGGGGGTGTGTGACAGGTTCTGTCACACACACCCTGCATTGTAAAAGTGCTGTACAGCCATAGCCATCAACTGTACAAGTTTCTGCAAAATGCCCAGATGTCTGCCTCACATACCTAGAGCAAGCTGATAAAAAAGGTTTGCAGTAACACAGAGTTCCTGAAGGGTATGAAGACTGAAACACAAATGTCTGCCATGTGAAAGTGCCGTACGGCCATAGCCATCAACAGTACAGGTTTCTGCAGAATACCCAGATGCCTGTCTCACATACTTCTCAACCTCCTACAGCAAGAAAGCTGTACAAAGGCATAAATAATGGGGGACAAAAGCACAAAAATAGAGACACTTTTTAAATATTACACTGACAAACCCGAAAAGTTGATAGAATAAAAGGTTTGCAGTAGCACGGATTTCCTGAAGGGTATAAAGTCTGAAATCCAAATGTCTGTCAGTATGTTCTGACTTAAACCCAGAGTGATTTGCCAATGATTTACTAGAAAACCACAGTCACACCTCCTAACTTTGTAAGCTCAATAATTAAAATCTGTCCCTATGTGTCCCTTTACAATTTCCCGTACTGTGACTGACAAGGAGTACAGATATATGTAAATAAAATGGGTTTATGAATTTAATTTTTTTCCATTCTAAGGTATGTTTAAGTGTAGCTGAGTGGGTGTGCACCTTATGGCCCTCTGTTCAGCATTGCTGAAACATCCCATAGGAGATAAATAAAAATATACAGCTGAAATCCTCACACCGTGATAGTGTAGTGGTTAGAGTCCCAGTTTTGCATGCAGGCATTCACGGTTCGAGTAGCAAGACATGCACTTTATTTTCACACGGGAAAGCAGTGTTAAAGTTATTATTTTAATTTTAAATTATGTAGTAATTGATATTTGTGAACCGGGGTAGCTGGTCTAAAATCTAAGTGTGAGTGCATATAACATGTGAAATCATCCATGTATACACAAGTGTCCCATACAGTATAGTTACACCCCATGGTAATGTAATGAAAGTACATAGAGGGACGTCATGTAAAGTAGATCATATACACTTACTAACTAATATGTTAATAATGATTAATGAAGTCATAACCTAATTGTTTTTTAAAATGAAAAGTGAGCAATGGTTAGCACTGCTCAGCTATGCTTAGTAAGTGTAAGCATTACTTAAATGTGAATGCTAAGTAGCAGTCAGCTCAGCTAAATAGATTTGCACACTGGTAAGCAATGCTCAGCAATTACCCCTTTAAGCACTGTTCATCCCAGCATGGTGTGTTTGAGCATTGCTAAGCTGTGCTCAGCATTTTTGAAATGGTCTAATGATGGCAAAGGGTGTGAATATGGCCTTATTTAAATCATGCAGGTGGGAATACAGCCATAACCTGTTTAGTTTGATCTCTGCAGGAATATGTCTGGTGTTGGAGAAGGAGTCTGCTTTCGGGCACAGTGCTGGGGCATCCTGGAGTCCAGGGTCATGGCTGAACTCCTTGTGGAACACCATGATGACAGACTGCTGCAGGGCCAGTACCAGGGCTTTCAGTACAAAGTGGAGGCCTGGGGCCATCTGTTACATGACCTCACCAGTGCCACTGGAATCTCCTGAACTGTTGAGCAGGTACAGAATCATTATGCTGAGCTAAAGCCTAGGAAGGGGGAGCTCTTGGTGCAATGGATCCAAGATGCTCAGTACCAGCATGCTCCAGCAGTTTGTAACTGCCCCAGATAGAGCTGTACCAAATTCTAGCCTGAGTATGTGATAGACAGGTATGCATAGCATTTGTTTCTCACCCCTACAGCTGCAGAAGTGAGGGCTATGAACAGAGAGGATCATGCTGACAGACTGACAAGGATGCACTGACAGGCTGATGAGTACAGATCTGTCTTGGATTATATAGTGTCATAAAGTAGAAGGAGTACATTGTTTACTGCCAGTAGGTAGATTGTGTACTTTGTATAATGAATAAAACACATTTGTCACACTAATACTTATCCACAGGATGTCCATTAATAAAAGTGTAATTTCACTGTAATAAAAATATATAAAAAACTGTTGTTTTTACTCTGGTATATTGTAGAAACAGAATGTGTACAGGTTCTTGACAGCAAATATGGCATTGACAGCCTGAAATAACTGAGGCTGTTCTGGGAAACAGCTAGTATGCGTTACAGTCTTGTGTTAACCTTTGCTTTTCAGATTGTATTATTTCAAAGAAGTAATACACAGTACAATAACTATCTGCCATGCATGAACTTCAGGATTACAAGGTCAGACTGTCCAACCCAGAGACAGGCAAGCAAAAAGCAGCAGTTCCCAAGTAGCTCAGTGTGATGGGAAACAGCATTGGTGTTCATTTTAGCACACCCAGACATGGTTCGAATGGGTCTATATCATATGTGTGAATCACACAAATTTTGAATGCTCATAATATCGAATGTACTGGACCTCGAACTTCCTATTGTGGGGGGCTGCTCCCCCCACCCCCTGCAAAATATATATTCCAACTCCGAGATTGCACTACAGTGAGGAAAGGGCAAATATCCCATTCTTCACTGTACCGCGATCTCAGAAAAAGAACTTCAAGGTCTGGTACATTTGATATTATGAGCGTTCACAATTTGTGTGATTTGTTCATATGATATAGACCTTGTTCAAATCCAGGGAGTGGTACTGAGATGTGTGCATATATACACTATAGAAGCCCTGAATATTTGTAGAAACAGTCAGGAAGTGTTAACAGATATTTTCCTCACGGGTCTCACAGGTAAAGAAATATGTGTAGTAACTGTAGGAAGAGTATACTAATACACCTGAATATATGTAGAAACAGTCAGAAAGTACTGACAGATAATTTCTCCACAGCTCTTACAGGTAAAGAAATGTGTACAGTAGCTGTATGAAAGGTATACTAATACACCTAAATATTTGTAGACACATTCAGAAGGTGTTAATAGATATTTCCTCCACAAGTCTTACAGGTAAAGAAATGTGTGTAGTAGCTGCATGAAGGGTATACTAATACACCATGTACAACTGTTCCACTGTCCAAACCCATATGCCTGCAAATGTCATCAAGATAGGTACATACACCATGCCCTCTTCCTGATACATGTCTCTCAAGTCTCATGCTGTCATGGCTAGTGGTCACTGCTGCCAATCACCTAGGACACAGATAGGAATCCAGGTGAACTATGCTAGTAGTGTACTCACACAAGATCATTGAAGGGTACCCTTTTCATGTCAAGTATGTAACCCTGACATGTACAAGCCCCCTCCAGTAAAGTAGCCACAATGTATCCAGTCTTGCCCCATACCATTACAGGTTGACAGTCTAACAGGTATGTATGCGCCACAGAAGCTATGGGCCATAGGTAGATGCAAAGTTAGAGCAAACCTGTAAAGTATTGAGTAGTACTGTTGTGAAAAGTAGAAGCCAATACAGTTCTTAATAAACTTTTTTATTCTCTCCCCCCACCCATCACCTGCATCATAATTACTATTCATATACTACGGGTATGTTCTCAAAACCTAATGTTAGAACATGTATTCTATTATTGTTCATTGGTTGCATATTAACATACCTTGCTCAAATACCATTATGGGTGGCCTGTTGTCAATGTAACTTGCATGCTGTTAAAATGCTTACTGTTGTTCCATTTATGCATGTGTTCTGTTTGCTATGCAACTGTTCAAATCTGTTGCTTTGGGTTAATGGGAACACCCACGCATGCTGTTATAACTAATTTTGAAATGTGTTGTTTATGACTAACCAATATATCTTGGAAAACCACAACACCATAGCACTTTTGGGAAGGCAGATCCCGGCGGATCCACCTGTCCCACCCCATCTGGCCATAGCACCTGGTCCCAGCATGTCTGGGACCCAACCCGGAATATCTTCCTCTGCTGGTCCTGCACCACCTTCAGATGGAACCACCTCATGGGGTGGGGTCCACCCCCCCTTGGGTGTGGGCACAGAGAGGAGCCTGTCACCCGCCAACAGTTTCAGGGTATGGTGCGTAGCATCATCCACTCTGAGTTAGGTGGGCAGCTGTGCCAGATGGAGGGCCATCTGGTGCACCTCAAGGGGCAGGCTGCCCCTCTTGTCCTGCCTCCAGCACAGTAACCTTCAGTGCCATGAAGGTGCAGTGGTGACTGCCCATGGGTGGGAGCTCAGTCCCACTGTATCCATTTGGGGGCTCATGGGCCTCTGAGTCCCAACCACCTTCCCCGACCAAGGTGTTTACCCCCCTCATGTGTCATATACCGCACCTGTCTGCTGTCTTGTTTATCTTGTCTGTCTGCAAATGCTACCTATCCTACCCAACCTACCTTCCCAAACATACCTACAGCCCTTCCCCAACATCCCACTCTCACCTAAAAAAAAAAGAGCATCTGTCCCACAAAAAAAAACATTGCCCCATACATACCTCTACATTTTTCCCCCATGTACAATGAAATTAATCAGTCTACCCACAAATTATTCTACAAATGTCTGTCACCAACACCCCTCCCTGTGGGTTGTCAGGCTGTAAATTCCAAATTCTCCACATTATTCACAGCTGTTGCTGCAGGAGAAATGTAGAGCTATGGTCCCTTCCTACACCCATCCTGCACATCTCTAGCTTGTTATCCTAATGTTTTATCCCCTGCTTGCCCCCATTTCACCACTTTTCTATCACCCTTTTTTCTTTTCTTTAATTAAAATTAGCCCGGGGGTAAGTAGGAGTAAGCGGTGCTAAGTGAAGCCAATAGGGTTTAATCGTCTCTTAGTATCACTTAGCTCTACGCAAAACCATGCAAACCCACTTACAACTGCTTAAAAGTGCCTTAATCACTCTGTCTCCATCAGCCCTTCTTCTGCTCAGCAACAAAATAATCAGCTCTGCAAAGTCTCGAAGTCAGGATGCTGTGCACAACAATTACAGCAATGTACCATTACACCATCTGAGCTCTGGGAAGCTGTAATGCTTTTACAGACATAGCATGCATTCTGGCCATTTAACATCAATGAAAAAAGTAATCACTTCAAAGTGTTAAACCCAGGACTCTGTGCACTACAATCACATCAACATACTTCTTCACCATCTGAGCTGTAGGAAGTCGTAATGTTTTTACAAACATATCATGCACTACAGTCATTTCACATAAGGGAAAAATATATATCAGTAGTACTCTTATATACATATACACATAAATGCAAAAAAAAAAAAAATATATATATATATATATATATATATATATATATATATATATATATATATATATATATATATATATATATATATATATATATATATATATATATATATATAACAACCTCTTACTGCAAGATATCTGCAAAAAGCCTGACAAAGTGGGTGAGGGGGGATAAAGGGCAAACAATAGTGACATCTTTAAAATATGGCCATTATATGCGTAGAAGTCTGCTAGAGTAGCATGGTTTGCTTTAACATATAATGCCAGATAGATTCCAGGTCTGAAACACAAATGATGTCACTATTTACTGATGTTAATGCTCACATCATCCCAGTGATTTGTCAGAAACCCACAACTGTTATGGGCAACAGACTAAACATATGAGCCATGCATCTGGATAGTGTCAAGACATCTGGACAGTGGACAACTATGACTGCAGTCATGTAACAGAAGAGAAAAAAACATGGCAGCTGCCAACCATATCACCTAGCATCTTCTGAAACACAGTAAGACCAACACGACACTACCACAAATCAGCTCTGGGGAATTACCCATGTATTTCCAAATATATCATGCACTACAGGGATGGAACTGGGGGAAAAGCAGATACTGGTGCAAAAATGTCCACCCACAACCATTTGCACCACAGTAACAGCAACATACCACTACCCCAAAGGAACTCTAGAGTAGAACAACTGTGTGAACAAACATATCCTGATTGCCAGTCACAGACTACACTGACATATACTGGCCCAACTCACAGTCTACTGGGAATCCTGAGGTGTTACAGGAAATTTCTCAGTCTGCCCCTACAAACATATACACTTGATAGACAACCAGCAACTGTAGCAGTATGCACAGTCAGATAGAAAAGGATCTATGACACTCATGTCTGCTACTCTCCCTACTCAGCCCAACAAACATTTATACACAACACTGTTACACAGTCTTGGCAGTCTGTTAACAATGGCCAGATATACATAACTCTCAACTGTACAGATTTCCACAGAATGTCCAGAATGTGGGACCATGTCTACGGCTGCTGCCGCATACCACTTCCAGGAGTCTGTTAAGTCACTGGGATGATACTTGGAGTGTAGTCACTAAATAATGATATACCATACCTCTGAACCTCTTACTGCAAGATGTCTGGAGAAAGCATGACATACTTGGGGGCCAGGGGGCCAGAAAGAGGGACATATCTCACTTAATGGTGTTAAAAACTGAAATAGTTGCTGGTGTTACAGGGTTTGTTGTAACATAACATCCCTGAAGGATATGATGTCTGAAACACCAATGGTTGTCAACATTTGCTGACTACAATCCTCACATTACCCTACTGATAACAAAAACAGAAGTTGTCTGAGGAACAGACAAAACATAACAGGCAAATCTCTGGGCAGTCTGTGGACATCAGGACAGTTGAGAGGTATGTCAGAGACATTTCACTGTCAGATGTCAAATCTTGCAGAAAATGCATGTCCAGACAAACTGTCAATCTAGCAATCCTCTATGTGTATAACAGCAATACTTACTTACAATATGTACCCAATTCTGGAGCTTTGTCCACCATGTTGTTGGGCTGTCTCCACATGTCCTGTGAGGTATTCCCACCTACTGTCTGTAAAGCTGTAGCCCCCACACCTCCATAATATCCTCCCCACAGGCAAGGAAAAGGGGCAAGGCCCACATGAAGAACTTAATTATAGCACTGTTTTGCTATGGCATTGGCTAATGGAAAGACAACACAGCTGCTCTGGATGACAGTAGCAAGTGGGAGACACCGACTGGTGCACAGGCCATCACCTGCTCATGAACATTACCTACAAAAGGTAAGATGCACAAGTCTGAACCCATCAACACAAAGACAGACTGTGACTACACAAACCTAAACATTTGCATTATTCTGAGGAAACTCTTCAGCAATATAACATGTATGTCAATCACGTAAGCTTGTAATGGAATGCAGAAGGGGGATGCAATAATATCAAATAGGACATTAAACACTAGGCCACAACAAGGCCTGCTGGACTCACATTCTGCTTTCCAGCACATATAGCCATTCCTGCTTGCCCTGTCTGCATTGACATGGATCACATCCCTGGCCCCTGAGTCACCCCAGCAAAGACCAGCTCATAAATGACTACTGCTGGAGTGTCTGTGGTCCAGTACTGAGTGTGACACTGCTAGGCCAGCTACCTGAGATGTTGTAATTATTCATATGTCACCTGTGAATGCTACTCTGATACATATGCTTGTCTTATAAATGTAAGAGACGTATATAGGGTATGTGCATAGTACACAACAGGTGCAGAGGTGTGTGTTGAACTGTATGTGATATACTGATCCCATACCTGTCAACTGTCCAGAGTTTTGCAGACTGACCACATGTCTGCCTCATATTTGTAGTCAATGCTTCATACAGTTATGTATTGTCTGGCACATCACTGGCAATCCATTAAAGACTGAAGTCATAACATAATAGCATACATTTGATTGTCAGTGTCATGTCCTGCAGATTGGACCTGTGAATGCGACACCGTCTTTGCTGGCAACTAAGTGTTTCAGCTAGATTCATAGTGCGACACTACTTTCTGGCCTTTTCCCACCAGTGATGAATGCCTTTTTGCAGATGTCTTGCTCTAACAGGAGATAGGTATCTTACCATGAAACCCATGTCAATGCAAGCGTACCTTGTCCTGTAGGATGCCGACATTTGTGCAGCCACTGACATCTGCTTTGCAGCTGTGGAGAGCACACAAACCTTGCCAGGTCACCCATCCTATCATACATATAGACCCACAAATGGAGGCATATGAAGCCATAGTAGGTGGAGTGTTAAACATTATCATACACATACACACCTCCAGGCTGGCCAAACAGTATGATGCATGAGAGACATCCCAGGTGCAGTTAACAGTTGACAAAACACCTACTCAAATCAGAGCTAGCTACAGGCCTCCAACCATGGTTATGGACACCCAACACAATTATTGGGACCTGCTGAAATCTGTCAGGATTCAATTGTCTACCCTGCTCCTGGGTGACTTCAACTACTCAACCATAGTATGCATGACCTATGCCACCTGAACATGAACGCACAGAGATTCCTCGGCTTTGTCAATGGCAATGCAGTGGATCAGCCAGTCAGCACTCCTACGACAGTTGGAAATATCCTGTACCTGGTCCTAACCAACATGAGTAGCCACTGTAGCACTCCTACAGTGTCATCTTCCTTGGTAATATCTGACCACATAGCCATCACTTTTCAGGTTTCTGTCTCCCCTGCCCCCTTTACAGTGTCAAACAAAATTAACTAATTACACAAATGAATATAAATCTCTTCAGAGCAGGTAGCAGTATCATCAGATGGAACTAGCAGTAGTGTCCAGGCCCACACCACAATACTATGTGGGCACCTACATAGCTGTATGGACCCATCAATACCTGACAGAACATCAGCTCCCTTCATGGTAGGGTAAACATTCGTGGTGGACTGCAGCAATACACAAATACCATAACTGGTGGAATAATTGCTGGACAGGGCCAAGAAGAAACGGGCATATTATTGGAAGCAATGTCACCTTGGTCTGCACAAGCAAATAAGGTCACAGGTGAATTACCCTAAGGCTATCTTTGAGTACAAATTGGACACATCCACCAAGGCCAGTTACTAGGCCTTCCATACATGTGTCTGCAATTCCAGAGGCAACACACAAATCTGCTCTGTAGTGGTGGTCAATAACACCATGTACATATATGGCATAGATATAGGCAGGTTTGTAATGCCCTCTCAAAGGCAACACACCGAGGTCTCCATAGTCTTGATACCATCCTTGGCTGCATCCTACATGAATATAGGCATGGGCTCTCAGATTCATTTCGCACTGCAGTCAACCCCAGCCTGAGCACCAGTGTCATCCCATCTGCACAGAGGACAGCCACTGTCATCCCTATACACAAAGGCAGAGCAATCCACTGACCCAGCCAATCATATGCACATCAGCTTAACTAGCCTGCTCTGCAAGAGCATAGAAGGCAATATCAAGGACATTATGAACAGGGACATTGGCAACATCAAAAAGCCTGAGCCCACACAGCATGGTATTGTCAAAGGGAGATCAGGCCTGTTAAACCTGGTTGACATCTCTGAAGTGGTCAACAAACAGAAGGACAAGGGGAAGATAGTGAACAATGCCTACCTTCACCTAGCCCATTCCTCCCACAATGATCCCCAGGTGGCCAGGATACATACGCCTGCACAGCTAGATACCAACCTTTCTGTTACCAGATAGGTAGCTAACCGGCCCAATGATAGTACACACTCTGTCAAAGAAGTGGAACCCACCTCTAGTAGTAGAGTCTTCCAAAGCTGTGTACCCCAAGAATCGATCTGGGGGCCTCTACTGTTTGCAATATATGTATCTAAGGTACAGGACAAAAGCAGTGGTCTGTGGCTGACCAAATGTACAGATGCTTGCAAGCTGGACTGTCTTACATTCCTCTACTGATGTGAGCATCCCACAAGAAGCCCTCACCCAATTAATGACTGGTGCAAGATGCATTATCGCAAAGTGAATGCCAGGAGAGGCATCATTCTCCCTGCTGTGGCAGATGTCATCCACACTAAGTATGACAGTAGTAATGTACTGAGCATGCACTCCGGTGTGAGGCAACTTGTGCACCAAGGTTGGTAGCGACCTGACAGTTTCCCACCATGTGGATACCATTGTATGATAGGTTGTCTACATGGCCCACCTCACAAATACGGGTATGTCATCCAGGAAACAGGAGGCCACAACATCCCTGTACTCCACCCTTATCAGACACATTACTAAGTACAATGGCTCCTTTGGCATGTACCTTGCCAAGCAAAGGCAGCAGTTGCAGAGACCACAGAGGTTCCTGACCAGGCGATTCCAGGGTCTGCAAAACCTATCCTATACAGGTAGGCTGAAAGCCCTGTCACTGTACTCAGTCTCATACAGACTGATCATAGGTGACCTGTGTCTGGCATACAAGGCCATGTCCAAACCAGCCTTGATGATGTTTCTGCATATCTGTAAGACAAATTGCACTCATGAATCATACATGCAAGGCCCTCATCTGGTCTGTGACATGTACAGTACTTGTTGGCGGGATAGAGTAGTGTCCCACAGAATACACTGACATGTATAGTACTTGTTGGCGGGATAGTGTAGTGTCCCACAGAATACACTTTCTGTAAAATACACCCCCTCCCCATGTCTAGCAGAGTACGTGTATAGCCCTCTGGAAGAGGAAGCTAGACGACTGCATGGGAAATGGAAGAGACACCCCTGGGATCCTGCGTGTGCCCCAGCTGGACAGGGGAAACAGGTGCTGGCTTGGAAGGTGCATGGGCGAAAGTCTGGGCCAGGCTTATGAGGGCATCAGAGCCAATAGCCTGGTATCATCTTATGAGGCTATGCATCTAGTACTTTACATGTGTCCTGAATGTATTGCATACTGTCCTGCAATGATGTCTGAAATGAATCCCTGTGAGTCTGAACTGTGTATGTACTGCAGTGATAGTGTATAGCCTTGTCCCCTCATCAGTTATCATCACATATCGTTACACCTTATCATTGTGTGTGGTCTGTATAGCAGTAAGTCAGCTCTTACAGTACGTGCATATGTACTTGGTGACACTGTATAGCTCACTCGCATAGCCTTGGTCTTGGCCACAATTACCATTCTGCTACTAGGCCCATCACACAGTAGGATTTGTCACCCTTTGTTGTGGGCCTGACAGTAGCAGTGAAAGAGATGAATTGTGGCGGGCAGAACTACCATGAGGTCTGCCTTGAAGGGCCCATAGGTGTCACAGCTGTGCCAGACTGTACCAGGAGAGAGAGAGAGAGAGTGTGTGTGTGTGTGTGTGTGTGTGTGTGTGTGTGTGTGTGTGTGTGTGTGTGTGTGTGTGTGTGTGTGTGTGTGTGTGTGTGTGTGTCTGTATCTCAGCAAACATAATACTGCAGGGTATCACTTTACATATATTGTGTTCCCCTCACAGGTGAACACAGGGGTTGGTGTCCTTCCCCCTCAGAACCTCAGAACGTCCAGTGATGATGGTGGTCATAGTGAGGCATAGGTGGAGTCATCGGTGCCTGAATCCATGCCATTGTTTTGCATCCCACTTTCACCCACCATGTCCCCACACACAGTCAGTATGCCCACACATGCCCAGTCCCCAGCATCCACAGATAATGGACAGGTTAAGGGTGGTGGCATGGAAAGGCTAGTGTGTTGACTATGGTGAGCTTGAGTGCAGACACCAGCTATAGGCAGACAGCAGGCGAGGTCACACAAAGGCAGATGGACAAGGTTGCACAACAGAGGACTGCTGCCCATCAAGCCCCTGTTGCATGTGCCATGGCAGGTGTCACAAGATGCATGCTACGGTCCATCATGGAGGCACAGGTGCATACTGACTGCAACACCAGGCAGATGCTCGGGGTCATGCATCCAGTGCTCCCTGCCATGCATGATGATCTCCACAGCAGTTGTGATGCCATATGTCATCATGCCAATGTTGTGGATAGACAGTGGAGTGAGACATTGTCACTCGAATGTGCAATGTCTGTGCTTGAGCATGTGGTGGGAGTAAGGGCTTGGCCAGGTGGATGTAGGTCAGCGACATGATCAGCTGTGAGTCCACATGGCCATGCGCATTCACAGTTCTGTAGTGGCAGTACCAACAGCAGTACTGAAGGGAGGGTGCTGTCCACACCACACCAGAGCAGGCCATATGCATGTTTTCCTAGCCAGTTTCATCAGGGATGTGGGTCCAGCAGACAGCAGTCCCCATCAGGGAGTAGTACTGTATCTGTCCTTGGGCCTGGTAATGCCAGTGATACTCCTGACAGAACCAGTTACTGCATCCCTGCCAAGAGATGGTGAACCGTACATCCTGTCATGTATGGTCCACATCTGTCCAACATAGCCCTGTGTTGGGCATCCACATTGCTGGCAGGTGTGCAGATGAACACTCACACATCCCTATCCCAGGCCAGTCACTACCAGACATGCACAGCTCCTCTGCATGGCCCAGGTGAACATCACCACTCCAGACACACGCACACACATGATGTCAGCCATATGTCCAGCTTAGGCCTCTGGCAATCCAATACCTCATCCTGTACATGTGATGATGCGTGTGCCACAACCCTGTTATCCATACCATCACTGCATGGACATGCTCATATGGGTCTGATGCAGAGGATTACTATGGTACAGTGTAGCAATGTTATGCTGTGTAAGGTGCTGTCTGCTGACAGTAGTTATGGGTATACATCGAGGTGTATGTACCTTGTTAGCCATGATGCACTATTGCTGTTAGTACTGCTGACTGACTGTAGTGTCATGTACTGTATTCAGGTTGTGTTCCAGGTGTCTGTGTGTTTGCAGTTTGTGGGCCTGCTGACAATAGCAATGATGAGTAAGGCGGAGTGGAAACACAGTGACCTTTTCATAGCCAATGTACAGCTGCATGTGGACATGTTTACCAGGAGTGTTTACATGCAACAGTGTGTGAGGGGCAACTGTGGCAGGCAGTGTGACCTTGCATACATACCCTTGACAAAGCCACCTAGCCTGCATACATGTCACCTTGGTGTTCTGTAGGATTACAGGCTCACGCATACAGAGGAGATTACTTGAATACTGGCACTATGTCCCTCACCAGCTTAGCCATTGCATTCACTGCAATGGATTCATCTATCAGCACCTGTTACCCCTACCATTTCTGTCACATCCACTGGACCGCCATGCAGTTGATGAGGGGTTTGCCTGGTACTGTGTATGACAGGTTTGGAGTATGTATTCCTGACATAGATCAGATTGTGTTAGTCTAACCTGACAATCACCAGCATGTGTGTCTGCTATCTCATATGCATGTCTGGCCTATCATGCTGGTAGTGCACACAGAGTCATAGTCCTGTAAATGGAGCAGCTGATATAGGGATGAGCACAGCCCCTAACTGCACAGTCTTATGAATGATAGAACTAGATACATAACACAGATAGCAAAGCAGTACTGTAGTGTGGCAGTGTCTGCCACTACTGTTGAAGTGGGTGACAATTGCAGGGACTGTTAGGATTGCCAATGGTGGGATCAGAGGCCCTTAACATGTTAGAGCCATCTCACAAACACACGTGCACACTGCTGCATGGGGACATGCATTGAGGCACACATGCACATGGAGGTGACTCTTATCAGAGTAGATAACCTACCCATCTATTAATGTACAATACACAGTGATACGACCATTGTACCACAGTGGCTTGGTGTTAACAACTGTGTAACTGTGCTTGTACAGAGGATGACATATGTATGGGCCGACACTAGGTTGGCAATGGGGGAGTTCACAGGGTGGAAGAGGGAAACAAAATGATATAGCCATCAAATACACACACTGAAGACAGCCACAGGGGCTGTGCATACAGAAACACATACACAGTTGCCAATAGACATATTAATAACCCTACGTATCCACTTGTATGTACTATAGTGCTGTGTACACATGCCATGCTCCACATACATTATCCACCTGGAATATAACACACAACCTCTTACAACAGGTAAGCTTGCAAATGCCTTCATGGACATCGTGACTGATCTTGTCTACTGCTCCTACATACCTGCACAAGTGATAGCATGACAGACTATGTATCAGCATGATGTGTCAGTCAGGTACAATGTCTGATGCTGGCATGTGTGTCAGTACAGTAACTGTGACATGTTTGGCAATGATATCACAGGAATGCTCATTTTCAGGGGACACAGACCACATATAGGTTGCAAACATGTGGATATCCCATGTACATCTGTATAGATGGCTGGTATGGGCTGTATAGTCTTACATAGTATATGTGAGGCAGATGCCATTAACAGGGTCTTTAAAGTAATGTCATGGGTAGGGGGTCAACAGGCCTTAAAATGGTATAACCTACACATACAACAGCCACAGGGGTTACGTTTCACACACTACTATAGCTGTAGGTATTGAGATTACAACCCTACCTATCTAACTGTTTCCACTGTAGCATTATGCAGTTATTGCACACACCACACAGTTTAGAAGGCTGACAAGTGTATACAGGTAGATCTAGGATGAATGACATCAGCAGGTCTTGTAAATTAGGGCAATGGGACTTGTACTCAGTGGTACACACTTCAAAATGGTATAACTCACACCTCCAGAGGATATGAGTCTTACACACACACACACACACACACACACACACACACACACACACACACACACACACACACACACACACACACACACACACACAGTTTCACAGTTGCCAGTATTGAGATTAGAACCCCTACCTATCAAGTTATGTATACTACAGTGTGATGCAGTTATCACATGCGCCACAGAGCTTATAAGATTTAGCAGTGTTACAAGGTATGTTTAAGGTGATTACAGAAACAGCATTTGTAAAGTATGGCAATGGGAAATATACTGGTTGGGAAGGACATCAAAATACATTACACTACAAACATACGCACTTACAAACACCTTCATACATACACACATTTGCCACAACTGAGTGTAGAACCCCTGCCTATCTAGTTATCTGTACTATATTGTTACTTAGTTATTACACGTGCCATGGAGCTTATACTGCTAAGTGCTGTCCAAAGGTATTCTAAGGGCAATGATATCTGCAGGACTTCTAAAGCAGGGCATTGGGAAGTGTTGTGGGTGAGAAAGTCCTCAGAATATGTCATCCTACTAACATACACACTTACAAACTCTTGCACATACACTTATGCACACACACACACACACACACACACACACACACACACACACACACACACACACACACACACACACACACACACACACATTTGCTGGACCTGAGAGCATAGCCCCTGCCTATTTAGTTATTTGTACTATTGTGTTACTCATTTATTGTACGCGCTACAAAGCTTACAGGGCTGACAAGTGCCCAAAGGTGCTTCTAAGGTGAATGATATCAACAGGACTGCTAAAGTAAGGCACTGGGTGGGAAAGTCCTCAAAATACTTCATTCTACAAGCATACGCACTTACAAGCTCTTGCACATACACTTATACACACACACACACACACACACACACACACACACACACACACACACACACACACACACACACACACACACACACACACACACACACACACACACACACACACACACACACACATTTGACAGACCTGAGAGTAGAACCCCTGCCTATCTAGCTATTTGTATTATAGTGTTACATAGTTATTGCACGTGTTACAGAGCTTACAGGGCTGACAAGTGAACAAAGGTGCTTCTAAGGTGAATTATATCAGCATGACTGCTAAAGTAGGGCATTGGGAAGTGTTTTGGGTGAGAAAGTCCTCAAAATATGTCATCCTACTAACATACACACTTACAAACTCTTGCACATACACTTATGCACACACACACACACACACACACACACACACACACACACACACTTATACACACACACACACACACACACACACACACACACACACACACACACACACACACACACACACACACATTTGACAGACCTGAGAGTAGAACCCCTGCCTATCTAGCTATTTGAATTATAGTGTTACATAGTTATTGCACGTGTTACAGAGCTTACAGGGCTGACAAGTGAACAAAGGTGCTTCTAAGGTGAATTATATCAGCAGGACTGCTAAAGTAGGGAACTGGGTGGGGAAGTTCTCAAAATACTTCATCCTATAAAAATACACACTTACAAACTCTTGCACATGCATACACACACACACACACACACACACACACACACACACACACACACACACACACACACACACACACACACACACACACACACACACACGCACACACATTTGACAGACCTGAGAGTAGAACTCCTGCCTATCTAGTTATTTGTGCTGTAGTGCTACATAGTTATTGCATGCATTATGGAGCTTATAGGGCTAGGGCTGTGCAAAAGTGCTTCTAAGGAGAATGACATCAGCAGGACTGCTAAAGTAGGGCACTGGGAAGTGTTGTGGATGGGAAGGTCCTCAAAATACGTTGTTTTATAAACATACTCACTTACACACACTTAAACACATATACACACATTTGCCAGAACTGGGAATGGAACCCCTGCCTATTTAGGTATTTGTACTATACTGTTACATAGTTATTGCACATGCCTTGGAGCTTATAGGGCTGGGGTTGTGCAAAGCTACTTCTAAGGGGTATGACATCAGCAGGGCTGCTAAAGTAGGGCACTGTGAAGTGTCGTGGATGGGAATAGCCTAAAACTGTTTCACCTATAAACAAACATACACTCTCTTGCTCTCATACTCTCACACACATCCATTTACCAGGACTGAGATTAGAACCCTTACCTATCTAGTTATTTGCACTATAGTGTTACACAGTTATTGCACACACTACAGAGCTTATAGGGCTGAAAGGTGTCCAATGGTACTTCCAAGGTGAATGACAGCAGCAGATCTCATGAAGTAGGGCAATGTGAAGTGTATTGAGTAGGAACAGTCTCCAAATACTTAGAACTACACACACACACACACACACACACACACACACACACACACACACACACACACTCACACACACACAGGCAGGTGATGTGATCTTATAACCCCACCTCGATATTATTGCACAATGAGGGATCACCTTTTATGCAGGCACATGTGACTGGTTACAACCGGTATGCCACTGTCTGCAGCAGGACATCACTCTATGCCATTCAGGGTATCCATGTGTGTGACTCACTCTGTGTGTGTATCCCTCTCTCTCTCTCTCTCTCTCTCTCTCTCTCTATCACTGTCTGTCTCTAACTTCCCCCACATCTATGTGTGTATATGCTTGACATATTGCTATCTGTTGGCCATATATTTTTCTGTGTATCATACACAACAGATGCAGATATATCACATATGGGCCACCTACAGCTAGCTGTGGGTAAACCTGTCTGATGGGTGTGTGTATGGACAGTTATGGTGTACATAGCTGTCTGTAAGCAGAGACATATATACACAACACAGTCATATAGTCCGATGTGGGTTCCAACACGGCCTGTGATTCTCTAAGTGTGGGAGCATGCCCAGTGTGACCTTCTATAGTGAGAGTGGGACTCCATTCCAGAGATAGGCGTACTCCGGTCTGGGGCTTTGTGTGTTACAGCCATACCTCTCAGAGGTAAACAGGACTTTCCTAGGGGTACTGGGTTTGTTTAGCAGACATTTTTTGACATATCTGTAGTCTGACACTGCAACGTATTGTGTCATTACCTAATGACAGACATCCTCAGATCATCTCAGTGCTTTAACAGAGAATACAAGATGCATGAGGCACAGACCAATATTATGATCCCGGCTATATACATTCTTGCACAACAACACCAGTTGGGAGGTGTGACTACAGCCGGTTGACTGATGAGGCTGTGTAAACAGTCCAGCAACTTGGTGATATACTGGTTGGGGATCTCCTGCCTTTGTGGTATTTTTCTTACCTGAGAAGTCATATCCTGGTGTGGCCATACCTCTCAACTGTACATTCTTTGGCAGATTGTCCAGGTGTTTGCCTAGAAGTTATGTCCAGTCTACATAAAGATGAGTTTTTATGGCACGTTAGTTGCATATAATTGAAGACTGATGTTATAAAATAATAACAGACATTACTGTTTTAGACTAGATAACCTTCAGACAATTCCCGCTACTGCAAAACCCCCTCATCCTACCAACTTTCTCAATATGTAAGGGCAATACTTACAACACGTGCCTATCATTGTGCCTTTGTCCTACTTTTATTAATGACCTTGTCCAGATGTTTTGCTGTCAGAGGTTGGGAGGTATGGGTGTGTGTACAGAGTGCATTCTACTGTGCATACATGTCCATTATGTGTGTAGTATATTCCACATAGCACTGTGAATTTGTCAGTGGCAGAGCAGTACAGAGCAATGTGGTGAGCCACTGACAGACAGTTGTGTATAGGTTTGTGGTTTGCTATGACGTTAGTGGGGTATTGGCCCTGAAGCCCTTATAACCCACACAGACAGAAGTGTAGCCCATGTTAGGACATGTCAGCACACAGAGCCCCTGTCCAGCAGAGACCCAGGTGGGATCACAGGATTGTCTTCTGTGTTTCCCGTGCACTTATACAGGGAACACATCACTAGGGGTATTGAGGCACTTGGCTTACTGTAGACAGGGAGTGAATTCCACAGAAGGGGGAGTGTGTGGTACATGTATCTGTCACACCAACAAGCCATACTGATAACACAGCCCAGGTTGATGCTATACCTACAGGTTGATGTTTTGAGCTTTGAGTTCCAGATGTGTTACAGTCCCATCAAGGCACGGTCTGGATTGCTTTGTATGCCAGACAGGGGTCACCTCAGCATAGTCTGCATGGAATGGGGTAGAGGGACAGTGCTGTTAGTCTATCTGTGTAAGGTAGATGTTTGGGGATTGGGATAAGGCCTCAGTGATTGCAAGACTCTTGTGTGTGGAGTCTACTTGGTCTGTGGTGCGTAGGTTTGTGGGGTTCTCATGTGATTTTGCCTCTGAGGTGTCCATTGTTTGGGTTTTGTTGCAGACCTCCACTTGCATGAGTATGTGTTGTGTATTTGCAGGTGATGTTTACTGACCCCTTACACTGCATGACACCTATGTTACTGCACAATCTGTTCTGGTGTGCACACTCTCCATTTATCTGGCCAGTGGCTCCCCTTCCCCTTATGTGTATCTTTTTGTCCTTCTGTAGTCCAGTCACAGGCTTTGGCCACAGTGGCTGTTGTTATGTATTTGTAATTCTGATGTGGGTGGGGTACATGCCATTACATCACACACAGGGTTGTGGACTTCACACCTCTGAATGTACCTATTTAGCAGGTTGTCCATCATTGCACCACACCATTTGCTGTGGTCCTTAGTTTGTGTTGCTATATGTTATTATGAGGCTACATGTGGGCCTAGCTGTTGTACTATCACAGATTGACATCTACACAGGCCAAAATATAACAGTGAGACAAAGGCCCACACATGGGGACAGGGTGTTAATCGTGTTCTGCCAAACATAGACAGTCGGGAGACCAGTTTGCTCTTATGGGTTTGATGTCTGCTTCCCCACTATCTGCCATTGCTGTTTTGACATGACCCTTTCCTGTTTGGCAAATATTTGGCAGGCAAATGCAATGTTAGGATAAGCAAAACAGATATACAAGGCATACTTGTGCTCCTTTTGTGACAGCTTGTGTCATTCCAGGGGTATGGTTGTTGGCTACTAACATGTTGTCAGTGCTGACACAGAAAGGTGGCAGCCTTTTATACGCTGGCAGTACACTGACCTTCAGGTACCTCAACGTCTGAAAGCCAGACATCTGGACAAAGTCATAAGTGATTTGGGGATAGAGGCCTACATGTAGGGACCATTTTTAAGTATTGGCCTTACAAACCTAGAAAGGTGATTCAATAACAGGTTTTGCAGTAGCATGCATGTTTCTATGGGTATGCAGTCTGATACTACAATCTGTCATTATTTTCTGACCGTAGTCTTATGTGACATGCCAATGCATTGCCAGGCAAGCACTATTTCATGTTATATAGACCACAATTATGATGCAAACCTGTGGACATTGTGCAATAGGTCTGTACAATTGAGAGGTATGGTAGGCATTGTGTAGGTTGCACCAAGCTGTGTACTGTCCATATGTGTGGCCCCCTGTCCATGACCTGTACAGCTTTTCTGCATTAACAGATATTGACATCTGGTCAGTCTATACATCCCCTACCATAGGTGTGGCTGACATGCATAATAATTGGCACTGCAGTTCTCTGAACATGGTTCTATCCAAGACAGCACTGTACCTAGGCTACTACAACACAACAGCTGGGAGTTGGTGTTGGCCAAATCCTGATAGTATTAACCACACACATGCATAGCCCATTGACCCCTTCATATTGTGGACATATAACAAGTTATCATGTGTTTTGGGACAGCCCTGGCAATGTGTGCTCTGCTGCTATTTCCTTGCAAACATACATGTTACTTCATTTCTATGGGAATATGGGGAGCACACCTGTCAACTATACACATTTGCACAGACTGTGCTGATATTTGATTTACATTGTGGCTCCATTTAGCATACTATTGTGCCCTGTCTTGGGGACTTGAGGCATATCACTAAATATCATAGGTCAGATTGTAATGGCATACATTTGAGTTTCTGACTTCTTACCCTTCAGAGCCTTACTGCAACTGCAATTCCTGCTGTGCTATCACTGTGTAAGTCTGTAGGGGAGTATTTCATCATTGTCACCATTTGTGGGCCTTTTCCCGACATTTCTTTATGGTTTTCTATAGCTGACTTGCTGGGTGAGGCTGAGGGATGAGTATGGGACCCCCACACTGACATCCATGCCTGTGACCTATTACTCCTCAGTTAGTTGGCCCCCCATATATACTGCAGTGGGATTTGTCACCTTGGGTACTACTGCATAGTGTGGGGAGGCCAGTATTGGGCAAACATTTCCTGGTGTCTTACATAGCTGTCAGTTGTCTGCTGCTATCCCAGTAGGCCACCCCATTCCCTTACATGCATGCAGCAATACCATAGATATGCTACCAGAACATACTAATACATTAATTTATTGTTAAGGAGACTGACTTACCTTGCACCTGTGGCAGTTGTGTGGACAGTGCTTGAGGGCTGCCTATGTCGGATACATGCAGTACACTGTCTATACATGGTAAGTTACAGGTAGTATGATGTGTGTGTCATCCATTTTACTGTGTGTGCGAGTCAGAGAGAGGTGTCAGTCCCTGGGTGCTTACAGTGTCAGTGTGTGTGTTATGCATTGCCTCTTTGCCAAGGCCAGGTCATACTGGACACACCTCCATCTACCTACAGGAGCTGGCTCAGGGGGTTCCTCCTCTGAGTCCCTCTGTGCCTGTGGGGACCTTGGAAATGATGAGGGGCTGTGTGGCCCTTCCCCGTGCTGTTCCTGCTGCAGCTGTTTCCACAGGATCATGTTGTGTAGCATGACACATACTATGAACATGTGTGCACATGTGGCTGGAGAGTACTGTAAGGCTCCACCAGATATGTCAAGGCAGTGGAACTGTGACTTGAGCATCCTGAACACATGCTCTTTTATGATCCTGGTTTGTGTGTATGCCTCATTATGGCATTCTTGTGTGGGTGTATGTGCATTTCTGATGGATGTCATCATCCATGGCTCAAGTGCATAGCCAGCATCCCCCGCCAAATGGCCATACAGGATGTCCCCCCTGGCAAATCCCTGATACACTTGTGAGGAATGCCAGATGTGGGAGTCATGATAGCTTCCCGGGCTGCCAACACACACATTCATGATAATGCCCTGGGCATTGCACATGACCTGGCAGTTGATGGAGGGAAAGCCCTTGCGGGTTATGTAGACCCTACCCTGCTCACCGGATGGTGCTTTGATGTGGATGTGCATGCAGTCTGTGGCACCCAGTACCTCCTGGTAGTCTGCTACATGGTGGAAGAGGCGCATATTGCTGGTCAACTCCTCACGAGTGCTGGGGAAGTAAATGTGCTCACCAGCATGTAGTAGCATGGCATTCGGGAACTGGTGGAATACCCTGGATACAGATGCTTGTGAGACCCCCATGATGTCCCCAGTAGGTCTTTGGAAAGTACCTGTATCTAGTACTCTTAAGGCTACACATACCTTGGTATCCACTGGGATGGGTTCCCCTCTGTTGGCTCTGGGTCTAAGTTGAGGCCGGCACAGCTCAATGATTTGCTGACTTTGTCCATCCTGTAGCACTCAACTATCTCCAGATCATGTAGTCCCTAGTAGGTTACCCTGGGCCTGAACACTCTTCTCCTCCTCCTCAGTCTGGGGCAGTTGTCAGCATTATCCTCCTCACTACACTCTGGGAAAACCAGACTGAAAGGTGTTTGCCAGTTTATACTATTGTGTTGCAGATGCTGCCTGTATGATTGGCTGGCTGTGATACATTCCACCTGCTTGCTATTTTATTTGTGCTTGATTGCTTTTATTTTGCTATTTCCCATTGTTTCCTTCCCATTTCCCCCCTTTTAAGCCCAGAGTTGTACCATGCAAACCCGGTGCCCAAATGTAAACAGACCTGCTATTTTCAGGCGAGGGGGTTGTTTTGAACCCGTTGCGCAATGCACAAACCCGTTTAGCTAAAGTAAACACTTTGCTGTAGAAATGGCCCTCCTCTGGATATGAACAAGCTTTTCTTTTTATGGAATTAGTCAATACAGCCTTGGACACACCCCCTTTGCTTATCTGTGCTTAGCTAAACTCAAATGTGAGCCGTGGAGCTCCAATATGCTTACACCAAGCATGACACACACCCTTATCATGTCTGCTGCTCCTCCTGCTTACACTGCCAAATTATAGCTACTGCACAGTTAGGTGCAGGCAAAGAATGTTGTCCCATTTGTGATTCAGTGAAATTTGCCCATTTGCATACCCCTTTGCCTTAGTCCCTAGTTACACCTCCACACCACAGCCTTCTTCCTTAGCAACTAGTGTTACCTGTTATTGTTTTGATTCTGCATGCCATAGACTATAATGGCAAAATGCAGATGTCATTTCACATTTTTATTTTCATTTTCAGCACTATTCTGTTTGCGCGTACTGCTGGCCTATGTTTAAACGGCCGAAATCGGCCAAATTTTTTTTTTTTTATTTTAATAATTTTGCAACACTTTTCCATGCCAATGGCCATATTTTCGGCCATGGGCATGCCTAAGGATTATAATACTTGCTTTACTTTGAGCTGTCATGCATCCATTTTGATTTTTGCAAAAATGTATTCGGCCAGTAGCCGAATACATTTCTGCAGCGAACACTATTCTGGCATGGATGCCTTCCATCTTACTGAATCGCTAATTTACCTCATTTAAATGATTTTCACCAGCAAAATAGTTAATTAGCATTATTCAGTGGTGTCTGTGCCAGAATAGTGCTGCCAGGCTCGTGCACGCCCCAGCCTGGTTTACTGAATCTCACAGGCTCAGATATCCGTGTTCAGGCTGAGCCACTATACGGACACGGGATTTTAGCTTACTGAATCCCTGGGATTATCTAAAGTCAGTCTATGTTCAAGTTGTTTGTAGTATGAAACCTTTTTACTACATGTGATGTGTTCCAGTAAAACCAATTATTTGCCTGAACAAACTGAATTTAGCAACCAATATGACAAAACTCAGAAAGTCATTTCAAATCTAGTGTAAGGCTGTTAGAGGTTGCCTAATTTTAGTTAAGCAACACAGTAAATGTCCAGTGCAACAATATTATTGATTGCTTTATTCAGAGTGATAATATACATTTAAACAAGGCAACTTGGCAAAGTGTTTCATTTAAATGTAAAATATTCAACAACAAAGAACCTTATCTCTACTGACAGTTTCAATTGATGAGGTTTCTCATATTTTTAGATTGTCAGGTAAGGTCTGGTAGGTTGCTGTCAGTATCATCTTAGAAGGTATTGGTAAGTCTACCTCTGTCTACCTAGCAAGAGGTCTAAGGCATTATCTATTTCTCCCAATACAAGTATGCAGTAGGGGGAACTCTTTCTGAAGGTCCCTAAATGCCCATCTTTGGGATACTCTATTTAAATACATACAAAGTGGATTTTGTTAGTTTCATAAACATTTAATTTTAATGACACTGAACTTACTTTTCACTTGTCATATTTTCTGCTGCATTCCCCTTAATGTTTATAAACTGTGTAGCATCATAGCTCTGTACATTAAATAATTAAGCTTTCAATAGTAGATCTGATTTGTGGCCCTTTAAGTCACTGTTATAAATCAGCAGCATCATCAGCATGAGCAGTAACAACAACCTCCTTTTACACATTTTTTTATGGGGTAAGAGTATTGTCCCAACTACTGATACTTCACTTGATTCAGAGCCACTCCTCTACCTTCTTCTACAGTCAAATCCAGATGTTGCAGGTCTTCTGTCATGCAATCCTTCCATGTCATGGCTCGATGTCTTCATCCTTTCTAGTGTTCTTCTTGCCTGTCTTCCTCTCTCATATCTTCTTCACTAAATTGTATTCTGTTTTCTTGCACATCTGACTCAACTGCAGTAATCTGTTCTCACTGACCTTCTCTGCAACTGGCACTACTTTAGCTTCCACTCCAAATGTCCTTATTTCATCTTCTGTCCCACAACATGTATCCTACTACCCATCTCAGACACTTCATCTCTATTATCTCAGGTTCTCTTAGTTACTTTGTCTTTACTGCCCAAGTCTGTGTGCTATACAGAAGCCCTGCTCACACCATAATTGTATTTACCTTTGTACATAAGACCTGCGAGAGCTGATGGGGGTGGAAATATATCTGCAGCTTCTTCTATACTCCTCATAGATGGCTTTGCTTGAAAACTGATGTAAATGAAAACACCTCAAGGAAAAAATACTAGTCCATATATCAAATACTGACCAGCACTGACAGAGTTGTGCCTTTTTCCAACAGCAAGAAGGTCTAAGGCAAAATACAAGTGCTCACAAAGAGTATTTGCTGTGCTGCAAAAAAGAGAATAGTGTATTGTGCTCTTATATTTGTCATGAAGAGATGGGCTGCATAGCAACACACATCCACAAACACATGTAAACACGCACACAGACAGACACAGGCAGACAGGCAGACACACACACACACACACACACACACACACACACACACACACACACAGACACACAGACACACACACACACACACACACACACACACACGCACGCACACACACACACACACACACACACACACACACACACACACACACTGATATGTTGTTAATGTCAAACAGCTGCCAACAGAATAATAACAGTCACCTGCACAAGGCCAAAAGAGAGACACAGGTATAAAGAACAGATCAATACATTACTAGCCACAAGGAGACCAGCACAGTCAATGCATGTGAGCCATTAAAAGAGTGGCAGGCCTGTCCCATATCACTAATGCATATATGGAGGAATTATGACATTTGAAACAAATAAATTAATAAACATTAAGAAATCCTGTGTAAAACATGTATGATTTACATATATATCTCTCTCACAATATGCAGGAGCTAAATGTTTTGTTATGGCTACTTTTTATTGCTGAGCCATAACTCCTTTAGTGAGGCAGAGGTTCTTGAGAAGGTCCAGGATGAAATCTTAGCATAACACAATAAACCAGGTGTGAGGCTTGGGGCATCTTATCTGTTTGCACTTTTTCTCAGATTAATATGATAGCCTTTGTTTTTATAGCTTTGAATGGGGGCAGGAGGTTCTAAAAAGGAATCAGAAGTATGGAGGCTGTATTAGTTTAATGAATGGGAGGAATGGTTGTGAGTTTTGGATGCTTAGATTGTACTGAATTTGGTAATAAGGAGAATTCGGCAACAAAGTGAGTGGGGGATAAAGAACTTGAAGTGGTGCAAATATAGCCCTCTGGATGGATCTTTTTGATGTGATCTACCAGTTATATTGTTGTCCAAGTTGTAGGATATCTTTCAAAAGTGTTGAAGGGAATTTAACCAGTTTGTAAAAATATTGTTTGTATCTTCTGGTGAATATTTTAGCCAAATTCATTAAAGTAGTGAACTGTTCTCTGTTTTGTGCAGTGTATGAGGCGTTTCATATGCCACATACCCTGTATCTAAGGCATATGAGGTCTTTGGTGAGCCAGCGATTATTGCCTTTAAAAAAAATATGATTTGTAATGGGTATCTTACAAGTAAACTCATGTATACTGCTGGTGTTTGTGCAGCGCAATATAAATGAGTGTAAAGAAGAAGATTCCTGGGAAGAGATTTAGAAGTGAGAGGGATTGTGTCAGCACTACCAGTGACACAGAGAAACTTTGCAAGCTAAATGTTTGTACCAGACCTAACTTAGAGTTCTGACTTTAAGCTTCAGTCCAGCTGAGACTCTATTGCAAGAGAGTTTGGTGCTGTGAAATTAGTACATCATCTCATTAGCCCATGTATTCCACACTGAGAGGAACTCTCACATAGTCAAGGTTTGCTATTTAAGGCAGGAGCTGTCATGTATTTAATGTTTGCTATTTCAGGCTAACAGAGTAAAAAAATCAGACTTTGCTGCATGAAAGCATGCATCTGAGATACAGGGATCACGTCCTAACATATAGAAGTTCAAGGAAGGAACATTTGATATTATGTACTGATAAAATGTAACTAGAAATAAAACACATTGTACAAAACTGTGAAGTTTGTGTAATGTGAGGAGATGATGTGTAATGTGAGGAGATGATGTGTAATGTGAGGAGATGATGGGAGCAATGGTAAGTTCTTTATTGATCATTGCTGTCTTGGCAATATTTACATCATTATTTTTGTTATCAGGGTGTGGTAGCCTCATTACTCCCCAGGATCCTCAACTTGTTTTTCAAGGCCTCTGGTGGGTGACATTGGTGCCATATTTGGTGGGACTGACCTTTGGACAGAACTAAAAATAATTAAGGACAATAGTCCAAAATCAGGGTCTTATTTTAAATATAACCTTTAAAAATGTAGAATGTTGCTGAAATAATAGATTTTCTATTGCTGTGTAATTTCTAAAAGATACGAAGTCTGAAACTCAAATAAATTTCATTATTAGTTACTTCAGTCCTCAATAATTTGCCAGAAAACTATAAATTTTATGAGAAAAAGACAAAAGTCTGAAACAAAAGTCTGGACATTCTGCAAAGTTGTGGACATTTGAAATATATGATTTCAGATGCTTCAAAAATGAAGTGGAGGGGGTATTAAGTGCCTGGATTCAACAGCAAGAACTGAGTTATCATCTGTGAGTTTCCTAATGAGAACCATACACATTAGTTCATCACTATCAAACCCTCTCTATGTTGTGTGCAATAATGTCACAAGTTGCTACAAAATCAAAGACACACAGATAAAAGACAGACAGACAGACAGATCACCCACAGCTGAGAGCTAGTTAAATATAAGGTGCAGAAATGAGAGATATGAGAACATGCACCAACAAAAGAAATGTATTTTTTGTTGGAGCAGGTCATCCGCATACATGGACATTACTGATAAACACTGGATACCTTAAAGGAAGATGACATGTACATGGTCTAGGGGCAATGAAGGACATCACATTTTAATAGTTCCCATGTTTAATCAGATCACATCCCAGAATAACTATATGAAACTGGTGGAAGCCATTAATGTCTAATGAACTGGCATTAGTAATGTCTTTCAGCTTTTCTCAGTTAGGGGTTGCCGCAGCAGAACTCCAGTCCACTAATGATTGGCAGTGGATTTTTGATGGTGCTGAGTTGCCAGCCCGACGCCCAACCTTCAAAGAAGGCACACCCATTCACACACACACCTACCTGCATGTCTTTATATGTCACTCAACCATGAGGTGGACATGCAGACTCCACACAGAAGGCGCTCCAGCTGAGAATCGAACGGGAGAACCTCTTGCTGTGAGGCGACAACACTAACCGCTGCACCACCGCAGCCTATTAATGTAATGTAATATACTGGAATTTCTTTTAACATTTGGCTGAAGTATGTTAGGCCAGTTTAGAAATATACAGAATGGTTTTGTGTCTTATGATGTGGTTAACAGAGACAGCAGTAGGAAACAAAACCTGGAGATGTGTATGCTGTTTTATCATTCAGTAATGAAAAGGGGGAAAGATCACCTCAGTGTTGCATGTTTCTTTTCCCCACCTCTGCTGTTTCTTGAGTAACTTTCTTTCTTTGTTCAGTTTCCCAGACTGTACAAAAAAGACTTTAGCTTACATAGGAGAACTTCATCATGTATCAGTTCAATAACATCAGGTAACTCAGAAAGGACCATCTCCACATATATTGCCTATAATTCACAATTCAAAAAAGATCAATGAATTTGACAAAGTTCATAGGTCAGAACTTGACTAATTGCCCTTATGGACCATTTTAAGCCTTGTTAGTTATTCCATTTGAGAATCAAACCCTGCAGCTTATACTGATTCCCAATCCAGGTCTATAGCAGGCATTCTCTATGGTCTAAACTCAAGCTGGATATTTCAGAGAGCCACATGATAAAGAAATATTCTCTTAGTTCTGTGTACACTGCCTGTTTCATGATGCTGTCAAAATGAATGACTAAAAGAGAGACAGAGCTAGTGTTGGAAGGAGTTGCCCTAAACCTTCTTTACAGAGCATTTACATTAGAGCCTCTTTCTAGGATCTAAGGATTCTGGCCTCTGATGTGTCAGTTGCATTAACAGAAACAAGTGCCAAAATGGTTCCTGTGAAAAGAAGTATCATGTCAGGAATGTGCATAGATTAGAATGAGGTTAGGAATATCAATTTGATTTGAAAATGAATGTTCAGTCTAGCAGTTTGCACAGAGGATTAAGGCTATGAGCTGCCTGATGTGTGACTTTGAGCAAGCCATTCAACCAGATAGTGAGCTTGACTCCTCATTGGTCTCTTCAACTGCACACCTTGTAACTACTTATGTAGGACCAACAGAAACTATATTAAGGATATATACTAAGAGGCAGATCACATAACTATCATTTTTCTACTCGAAGGGTCTCAGAAGTACAGCGGAAAAGGCACTAAAATGACTATTAAAATCAGTGACAAACCCAACACTGCCTCCAAAAACTTGTGAGCCATATGCAGAAATATCTGAATAATACTATGAGCCCATTTATTTTTCAGGGGGAAGATTGTTAATGTATGAATATTTTCACTGGTACTAAATGTGAATATTCCACTAATCGCATAATCTAGCAGTTGCAGACCTGCTCCAAGACATAACCAGAAATGAACTGCATGCAGATCTGTCAGTCCTTGTGAAACTTTGTCAGTAAATGAAATGTCCATCATTCTTTGAATGTCACCAGCATTTTTTACATGAAAGAAACAGTTTCCCACTCCCCATCCTGCCAGCTGCAAGAATGAGGCCATTTTATTCCAAATACGGAAAGAGTAGGACATAAGGAAAATGCATAAAATGGCAGACTTCTTTTAGAATGCTATTTACTGTTAATACAGTGTTGGTGAGCTGACAAAAAACAAAACGTATTTTATGACATTTGTATTTATTTAATTCTGCAATTGCATTGTTTCAAAGCCCTTTGGTAATGTAACATTGCCTCCTATAGGCCAGTAAAACAATACTAGCCATCTGTATGTTTTTGAACAACTATCTGGCAGGGATTAAGCACTGTGCCTCTGCGACTTGCACAAAAATATATCGCTGCATCTTCAGGCTGTAAATCTCTGATGCTTAGGTGGAATTTCTTTCTTGTTGGTCTGTCTGCTATTAACCTCTCAGAGACGCCAGTTTCTCTGTCCTGACTGTGTTCAATAGCTGAAAAGTAAATTAGATCCAGACCTTTACCAAATTTCTGCCTGTACCAAGACATTGTTTCATCATCTCGTTTCTGTTCACAGCTGAGATTGGCTTCTTCTCCTTTTACCCTTAGAAGAACTCTTGGTACCTGTATAATATCGTCTGCATCTGTAGAAAACAAGCATATATATAAAAAAACAGACTTAAAAAAACTATCAGCTGTAATTATGATTATATAATACAATTTCTGCGCTGTATCCCAGATCAAAGCTCTATAAAGTTTTGAATGTAGGGAGACTAGGGAATATAGCTTGCATATATTTATTATTATTTGCCTCTGCTTTTCATAACATTAGAATCCGTACCTGTCATGAGTATGAAATATGTGAAATATAAAAGTTCTACAAGATGAATCATTTTCAAAGTGGCTTAGAATTTCTCTAATACTTTGTTTGTGTCGAACTTTTTAAAGCCTTTTATGATCAGGCTGTTCTAATGTCACTATGTACATTTGCATAAATGTGGGGTGGAGCCTGGAATGAGCTGAATGGTTGTGTCAGATGAAAATGAAAATTACAGTTATGCAGTATAATGTTACATGATACCACTAATTTCATCATAGCACAGTGCAACGCACTTAGGAATTTGAAAATGCAATGCAGTGTAGTCAGCACAATCCATTAAAATAATTTAAAAGTCATCCAAATACATTGCATGACAGTACACTCGCATTGTACTATGAAGAACAAGATGAAGCAAATAAATAAATTAATTAATTAAAAATCTTTACACTCCTCTGTACTGCAATACAGTACAAATGTTACACAAAGTTCATGGGGACAGATGCATACCTCTCATCTGTACAGATTTTCACAGAATGTCCTGATTTTTTACCTCATATTTTGGTGTGTTCCTCATAAAAATTATGTTTTTTTTGACAAATCAGTGGGATGAGCTAAGAATTAAAGTCATTAAATAATTACATGCATTTGAGTTTCAGACTTCATATCCTTCAGAAAATGCATGCTAACACAAATCCTGTTATGATGACAGCTTTCTAAGAATATAAGAGCAATATTTAAAATGCGTCCCTATTTTTGGACCTTTGACCCCCCCCCCCTAATGTCAGGCTTTGTCCAAATGTCTTGCGCTAAGAGGTTGAGAGGTTTGGGCAGATGATCTGATGTTAGGTGAAAGCTGATGATTATTCAGAATGACTATCTTATCACTCCCTACATACACTGATGCATGACACTTTGCAAATTTATAGGTTCATAGTTCATAGTTGTAGTTGTGTACTTCACTAATGACCACTAAGGCCTTTATAAGCCTAGCCATAAAATCAAACCCAATTTTGTCTCTAGGTATCAAGGACCTTTACTAGAAGGGGTTATGTTATAAAGTTTTAAGAGATTATGTGTGCAGGGGTAAGTTAGTTTGAACATTGCTGTCTGGCTCGGACAGAGACATGGAGGCCAGACCTGGGCTGAATTTCCAATTTCCCCTATACTGTTAAGGTTACAGTTAAACAGGGTTAGGGATAGACTCTGCTGCACATGGATGGCCAGCCTGCCTCAGACCATGGGGTTACATTTTCATCATAGCCCCCTGTTCCAGTCAAGTAGTGGCCTAATGTTTGCTGTGTACTTAGTTATCCCAGTCAACACTGCTGCTGCTGCTGCAAAAAAGAGTAGAACATCACAAAACCTCATTCTGCTCTGAGCAAAGGTTTGTTTTAGTTGCATGTTTTGAAATTCCCTTCTATGTCATTTAAATTTACGCTGCTATCACAACCACAACTGAAGTGCTGTATACCTGTGTTTAAACTCCTTATAGCCCTGTTCAGATATATTTTCCTCCTTACAGCATTGTTCAAATACTTGTTGTAGTTCTCCATCAATACCTGTTGCTCTGTATTTTTCTCCCTCTTTACAGCACTTTTCAAATAAGTTAGTTTCTCCGTCAACTGCACTGTTCACGAAATTGTTGCATCAGTGCCTGCACTGCTCTAGCATATCTGCACTTATAAAGTGAAACTGCTTTTTTTATCCTGCTGCACTTTTATGTTATAGTGCTGTTAAAGAAATTGTGGAATACATGCCTCCACTGCTCAGGTGTTACACCGCTAATTTAATTGTGGCAAACATGCCTCCACTATTCAGCCATAATATAGTGTTGTATACATTTTACTGCATACATCATAGTGCACTTGTTCTAACTAATTAACATTGTAATATTTGCAGTACTAATTACTGTGTGTGTGTATGTGTGTGTGCGTGTGCACGTCTGTGTGTGTGTGTGTGTGTGTGTGTGTGTGTGTGTGTGTGTGAGTGTGTGTGTGTGTGTGTGTGTGTGTGTGTGTGTGTGTGTGTGTGTGTGTGTGTGTGTGTGTGTGTGTGTGTGTGTGTGTATGTGTGTGTGTGTGTGTGTGTGTGTGTGTGTGTGTGTGTGTGTGTGTGTGTGTGTGTAAATATGTATGTTGATAGATACCAATATAGAAATAGATATAGATACAGATATAGATGCAGATACAGATATAGATACTATACTCTGCTACAATATTTGGCTACTAGATAACTGGCTTAGCTTCATTGCTCGTTAGTGGGCTGCAATGTATAACTCAGTGCAAATTCTGACTGAGCTGTGTATTGCTATGCTACTCAAAGATAAAGATTACTGGTATTAGTTCACTTAATTTTTGTTCTAACTGATTAAAACTGTATTACGTTCATAAGTCACTAAACTAATATGGATTTGCAGTTACTTCATATCCCTTCTATAGCCCATATGATAGCACTCGGTGTTCTGAGGCATTTACCAAAACCACATTATTGCTCCTATAATGTTACTCAGTTTGTGAGAGCTATAAGTACTTAATGAACCCGGAGGCATTAGCCTCTCAGCATTGTGCATACAGTAAGTTACAAGAAAACCATCACAACATCATACAGTACCACCTCTGTGCTAACATATGCCAAGGTGGTTAAGAAGTCACTCCCCAAACCTCCGAAGAACTGAGAAATTTTAACCACTAGGCCACACTTGTACATTATTAACACATACTTCTCTAGCTATTAAACATCATTCAGTGAGTCTAGTGGCCACATGCCAAAAGCCTTGAAGGCCTACAATGTGTGCATCCACTCTAGGATATATTTTGGTAATTGATGGCTGTATTGTGAGACACACTCTAATACTACTCGCATGAGACTAGACAAGAAAAGGGTGAGAGTTAGCTATACTGCTGGAGCCAGGATCCAGGATTTTGTGGGGCTCTTAAAATCCCACTATTCTGACAAGTACAGCTGTGATCTGGTGGTGGTATGCGTTAGGGTGATTGATGTGAAGTGCTTTATCCAAGGGGAATTAAATCCAGATATATTTGACCTGGCAAAGTATGTGAATGAGTCAGAAAAGACATTGGTATTAAGTGGTACCTTGACATCATCTAGAATGATGCCAACACTCAAGCACAAGATAACTGGCTTCAGTAACTGCTTTAGTATTTTTCTTTTTTATTTTAGGGAAATCCAGTATGCCTTCTTGGGATAATATGACCGATGACCCTCCTGCACTACAGAGAATTTTCTGCATCTTTCTTACCAGGGCTTTCAGATTTTGGCTAAAGCATTTGCTGCCCTCATGATGATGATTCCTTGGCATTCCTGACTAGCAAATTCCAACCTGTAACACAATGCCAGGACTCTTAACAAAAAGTAAACCCAAGCCTGGGAGGTTCTTAAGTGACTAGAACACACACATATAGGTGTAGGAACAGAGACTTATGCCTCTGCTACATACTTAACAATGTCAATCAAATGTGTCTGTAATTCCCTTTATGTAACTTCTACTGTTAGGTTTATAGTTTCACAGTTTCATAGTTTAGTACTAGGCTGTCTGCCCTGGGGCATTTGTAAGCCTAGCCATAGTGATGTGGCTTTTGCCACCCCATAAAATGGTACAAAATACACAGAATAGATTTAGACTACTGTGCCTCTGCCTAGTAGTGACACAGTGAAGGTCCCCTTATATAATAGAATTAGTTTACTGTGCCCCTGTCTAGTAGTGACACAGATGTGACCCCTGGGGTAAACTTACGATCTCCCATCCACTCATCAAGATTTCTCTTGAAGAGAGTCAGTGAGGGGCTCTGCTTAACATGAACTGGGATCTTGTTCCAGAGCATGGAAAGCCTCTGGGTTATGAATCTATCCCTCCAGCATGTCCTATTCATACTTGTGCCGAGGTTTAAGTCTTTAGCTCTCGTGGTTCTGATGGATTTGGATTTCTTGAGGTGGAGCATGTCCATCAGTTCCTGATTGGACATGGCCTTGTACGTCAGGCAGAGATCACCTCTGAGCAGGCGGTATGCTACTGAATAGAGCTGGAGTTTCTTTAGTCTGGCAGAATAAGACACATGTTGGAGACCCTTGATCCTCTTGGTGAGGTACTTTTGTGGTCTCTCCAGCTGTTGCAAATGCCGTGTGAGGTCCATACCAAATGGGGCATTGTACTCAATCATGGGTCTGATGAGGGAGGAGTATAGGGGTACAATGACATCCTTGGATCTGGATGTGAATCCCTTCATGATAAGGTGTGCAAGGTAGAATGTTTTTCTAACCACTTTGGCAACGTGGGTGTCAAATGAGAGGTCGCTGTCGACTTGGGTCCCTAGGTATCTGATTACTTTTTTCGTACTCAGTGGGTTGCTGTCTATGTGATAATTTGTGGGTACTTTGTTTTTCCCAAAGGGGATGACTATACATTTTTTGGCATTTAGTTTAAGGCCATGACTCTGGCACCAGTTGTCCATTTCTGTGAGGCCTTTTTGTAGGATGTATGTGTCCGCTGGTGTATCGACTATGGCGCCTAGTTTGCAGTCATCTGCGAACTTTGTCAGCCACAACCCTCCCATGTTTGCTTTAACATCTGAGAAATAAATGCTGAACAAGAGGGGTCCCAGGACAGATCCCTGTGGGACACCACTTGTGACTGGCTTTGAGTCTGACATTGCTCCAGCGATTTTAACTTTATGGGTTCTGTCCTTTAGCCAGTTTACAACCCATCTAGTGACATAAGGGTTTACATTTAAGCTGTTGAGCTTATCTATGATGCCTGAGTGGGGTATTGTGTCGAAGGTCTTAGCCAAGTCCAGGTAGGCTGTATGGACTGCTTTGCCCTCATCAATGGCTCTAGTAACTGTTTCGAAAAAGTCAACCAGGTTTAAAAGTCAGGATCTGCCCTTTACAAAGCCGAACTGGGTGGGGTCAAGTGTCTGTAGGTCCCCAATATCTCTGTTTATGAGTTCCATAATGATTCTTTCCATAGCTTTGCAGACCAGGCTGGTTAAGCTTATGGGCCGGTAGTTCCCAGGGTCTGTAGAGGTACCCCCTTTGTGGAGTGGGACCACTGTTGCTGTATGCCAGTGTTCAGGTACATATCCTGTAGTAAGGCTAAGGTTAAATAGCATTTTTATGTGCGGGTTTAGCTCCTCCTGGAGTTCACGTAGCACGCAACCCGGGATACCGTCAGGTCCCATTGATGCTGTGTTTTTAGCTTTGCTGAGGGCGGCTCTCACCTGGACATCTGAGATGACAGGGAGATTACATTCAGCTGGGATAAGTATTTCTTCTTTTGGGGGTGAGGGAGGGGAGAAATTTGCACTGAACCTGTCAGCCAGAATGTTGGCAATATCTGTGGGTTCAGTGTATTTTTTGTTGTTGTGAACTAACTGAGGGTTTTCGCCCAGGTTTCTAACATAGCTGAAGAAGGCTTTATGGTTATCTTTAGTGTCCTTAGTGATTTTTCTCTCAAAGTTGGCCTTGGATGTTTTTATGAGAGAACGTAGTTTTCTGCTAGTGTTGATCAGAGATGTCTTCCCTTTATGGGATTTTGCTCTGTCGTGCAGTAGCTTCCTTCTTTTGTTATACAATTTGTTAATGGCTGTGGTCCACCAGACAGGACGCTTGCCTTTGGTGGAGAGGGACTTGGATTTATTTGGGATTGCATGATCCATGCATTCTTGGAGATGTCCATAGAAAGCATTTGTGAAGGATTCAGCATTGTGGGATGTGGTATGCACTGGCCCAGTGGGCTTAAAGGATACCATCTCAGTCTTAAGAAGAGTGAAGTCTGCTTTTGAGAAGTTTTCACTGTGGTCTTTTGTGCTGGGGGTGGAGGTGGGATATGTATATCCAGGGTAATTAGTTTGTGGTCAGATCTCACTAGTGAGGGGTATACCTCCGGTGTGGAGCATTTTGTCCCCATGTTTGTGATGACCAGGTCTAGTATATTATCTCCCCTAGTGGGAGAGGTGACTAGTTGTTCCAGTGCATTTGAATTTATGAATTCCAGGAACCTTTGGGCTAGGGTGTTAGGGCTAGAATAATGTACCCAATCTATGTTAGGGTAGTTGAAATCTCCCAGTATGATGGTATTTTGTGATACATTCATATCCTCCAATGTCTTCAGGAAGGCTGAGTGGGGTTCCTGAGATTGGGAGGGTGGTCTGTAACATGCTACCAGTTGTATAGCAGTTTTGCCTATGGTTAGTTGCACCTGTATGGTCTCCGATGCTTCATGTGTTGCTACTAACCTGGAGGTGTGGGTGTCCTTGATGAATATGGACACTCGCCCTCCCTTTGTGGTTCGGCCCGGATTTTGGGGCGAAAAGCATGATACTGGTATAGCCTGGTAGCTGGGGTGCTCTCAGGAGCCTTGAACCAGGTTTCAGTTACTGCACAGACGTTGATGTTCTCCATACTGAGGAGTGCATCGAGTGCCTGCATCTTGAGATTTAGACTTCTGGCGTTGAGCAGCATTACCCTTAGTTTTTTTCCATTTTTGTTTTCTAAGGAGGTGGGTTTGTCTTTTGAGCCTTGCCTAAAAAAGGCACTATGGGGGTGGCAAAAGCCTTTAGCCAATATCCGGAAGCCCAGTGGTGACAGGAGCAAGCCGTCCCTTGCAAAGCAGCGTGGCTTGTCCAACATGTCATCGCAGGCAGACAGACATTGGATCCCCTTAGAATGACACCAGTACTTCAGCCAATTATTAAAGCTGATCATCTTGTCTTTGTATTGTGGCATCATTCTTGGTGAGAGCAAGATGCTGCTCAGGGTCAGGGTCATACCAGCCTGGGCTACATAATCAGAGAGCTCCTCTATGTCTCTTTTCATGTAGTCCAGGGAGGTACGTCTCAGGTCATTCACGCCAGCATGGACAATGACGGAGTCATATTTGTACTTGCTTTGGAGTGACCTTAGTGCGTGTATTATGTGGCGGATCCTAGCTCCCGATAGGCAGCTCACAGTCACCCTCTCCTTGTTCAGCCTGGTAAGTGGGACATCAGTGTGTCTGACTATAGAGTCACCTATTACTAGTGTATCAGGCATGGTGTTTGGCCTTAAGGGCTGTGATTGATTGACACACTGATTTATTGAAGTATGTGTTGCATGTGTTTTGTTTTGAGGTGGTGGATTTTTGGATGTCTGCTTTGGGAGCCTCTGTTGTTTTGGTAAGTTATTTATTAGAGTCTCCGAGTATGTCTTTGTGTTTTTATGTGTTTGGTTTGCAGTTGTGGTAGGTCTATGTGGGACTGGGTTTGTTGTGTGTGTGGTTACCATCTCCTCCTGTCTGGTCATGCCAGCCCTGAGTTGAAAGAGTTCAGCCTCCAGTTTAGCTATATAGTTACATCTCTCACATGTATTTGTGTTAGTTGGGAGGAGGAGAGGGTTGTCTGTGTACATGAGACAATTGTAGCATTGTCTCAAGATACCCAGATTAACCAGCTGAACTGGAGAGGACACCAGTAATCTACCACTCAACATGCTAGAACAGTATAAGGGAGTGCTGTGCCTTTAAGGGAAGTGGATATTCACAGGGGTGGTAGGTGGATGTAGTGCTTACTTAGTATGAGAGTGCTTACTTAGTAGAGAAGTTTTGAGAACAAGTGCTAGGCTTATAATATAGCGAGTAGTCTGATTATACTAAGAGTAGAGCTTCCTTAAGGGAAAATTTGAAGAGCAGACTTGGCGGAGCCAGAAGAAGTTTAACCTTGTTTAACCGGCGCTGGGCTATGTGCACAACCACGCAAAGCCGTGCAAACGCGGATTTTAAACAGGGAACTTCAAAAGAGCTAGAAATGGTCCAAAACAACCAATTACTACAGCTCTTGTGCTGAGGTCACTTCCTACAGGGACAGGTAGGCTGCTCAAGGCTCCCCACTCCCACTGGTGAGCAAAGAAACTTCCTTCTATCCAAGTAAGGTAATGGACAACACAGGAACTACACCACAGCCCAGAATAGAGCAAAGCCTGTAAACTGGTCTAAACTAGTCGAGGAGAGGTGGGAAAACAAGGATTATTTTTTTGTTTGTTTTGTTTTTAGATAGAAACACACAGAAAATGCAGAAACAGTAATAAATCAGTTACACAGGCTAGCACACTTTAGTGGGCAACCTCAACAGTTAAATTAAACAAACAAACAAACAAACCCCTCTTTCTCCTCCCTCTATAACACAAGATATACCTTAAACTGGCTCTCCTACAGTAATAACACAAGACCAAGTCCTAAAAGTGCTAGCAAAAGCTAAAAATGTTGCATCAATGGGTCCTTAGAATACCCATGGATGCATCTTTAATAGGATAATGCATAATTTAGTTACCTTCCCCAAAGTACTTTTCAACCTCAGCCTGTATGAAGCAAACAGTTACAGTCCTTCCACTGCATAAGGGAGGATCTTCCACAGAGCCAGGCAATTAAAAACCCACAAGTCAGACGAGCCGCATATGCAAAGCCAGGGAAAGACTTATCATGAAACTAATCAGTAAGGACATAAGGAACAATAGGGACATAAGGAACCTCCAAACACTGGACCCATCTCAGTTTGGATTCATCAAGGGCAGGTCATGCTTACACATCCTGGTGGGCTTTTTTGAAAATGCTTCCAAATGAATTGTCGAAGGTAAAACATACCACATACCTCAACCTAACTGGAGTTTTTGACACAATCCCTCACTCAGGCATAGCAGAAAAGCTAATTAAACTGGGAATAAACCTCTACATCACCCGTTGAATTGTCAACTGCCTTACAGATAGGACACAGAATATCAAAATATGGGAAACTACCTTCACAAAGGGAGCTGTTACCAGTGGAGTTCCCCAGCCCCCAGTTCTAGGACCTCTTCTATTTGGCATTTACTTCTCTGAAGTAAAAGTTAATTTCAAAGGGATCTGTCTGACTAAGTTTGCAGATGACTGTAAGCTAGGAGCAGTCATTGAATCCACAAATGACTTAGCCATCCTGTAGTAAGGCTTGTCCCAAACAAATAACTGGTGCCAAAATCATGTACTGAAACTAAATCTCAAAAATTGCATTATCATATCCTTTGGGAAATTATCTACCATCAGAAACTACCCTATTGACAATATTCCCTTGAGAGTTTAACCAGTTGTTTGGTATTTGGGAACTTATGTGGACAGAGACCAAACATTTGACCGACATATGTCCACTGTCATAAGGAAGTCCTTTCATATTGCAAAGTGTATAAACAAATGGATTTTTGTCTAGATCTAGGGATGTCATTGTTCCCCTTTACTCAACCCTCATTAGTCCAGTTATTTAATATAATGCCCCCCTTGCCATGTACCTGTCTAGACACATGTAACAACTGGAATGCCCACAGAGATATCTAACTAAAAGGATGCAAGGCCTAAACAATATGTCCTGCATCAACCAACTCAAAGCCTTAACATTATACTTGATATCCTACAGACTGCTAAGATGTGACCTGTGTCTGGCATACAAGGTATCCTCCAACCTAATAATGATCGGCCTTCTACACATCAGCAATTAAAATGGCATCAGAAATACATGGTCTAGGGATCTAAACCAATTCTGAAACATCAGCAGAAAGTTATAAAGGGACAGATATTTCTCACAGAGGATACCACTGCTCTGGAACAGTCTCCATTCACATAAATAAAATTCATTCTTGTCCATACTCGAGTGAAAATTGAATCTATGGATAGGTATGTTAAATAAGATATCATTTAAATGTGCAAAAATGCAGTATTCTCTTTGTATAAGTCTCAAAATGCAGACATATTAAAACAGGCTTTTGCAGTTTGCATACAGTTTCAGTAAACATCAGTGAAAATAACTTTCACTCAAAAATATTGATAAGAACAGAATGTGCAGTACTTTGAGAACAAACAAATCTTATAAGGCTTGGAAACCAAGGCTAAGAGGGCATGTAAAACATTACATGGTTTTGGTACTATTGGGAAATACTTCAGACATGGTCAGTTGAGTCAGATAATTTAGTTCGTTTGGACTGATATGCAGAAAGTCTTTGCATACAGACACTCGAGTCTGAATACAGAAGTCAGGTAAAATATTCAGCATTTCAGAACATTAATTATATTATTCAAGAGGAAAAGATGGTTTCAGTTGATATTATTCAGGAGAATCAGAATATACATGCAGAACCTTTGGATATATTTATCAGCACTGTTATTGTTATCCAGCATTCCAGAATATTATATTAATCGGGTATTGTTAGCATCTATATTCGCTGTACATAATAAAGCATTCTTAACTAAACTACAATTTGCAGACTTTATTGTGAAAGGTACAAAAAGACTTGGCCCAACAAGGAGACACTGGTACCTGTTCAGCACAAGTTTAGGTAATTAACAGATAAAGACATTCATTCCATTCTTATTCCACTTACTTGCAGTTCCATTCAGGATATTTCAGTCTTATCAATTTTTACAGGTAATAGAAAATTTACCTAAGACCGTCCCCATAATACTAATGAACAGAGACATCTCAAAATGCTTTATCCAATGCATGGGTCCACTCAAATTATCTATGGCACAATCTCAGGTATTCACACTAAGAGTAATATGTAATTATTAACCATGGGAAGGTGAAGACCAACCTAACACTAAATGTGATAGGCACCAAAAGGGAAACTGGTTATGGTTAAAACAGCCAGCCAGCAAGGGCAGTAGACTTGTACTTACCTATGAACATATGACCCTATGCATGAATTCCTACTCACAAATAACCATTATGAATTCATGACATGTATATTATGGGCCATTATCACATATGAGACAGTTAGGCATCCCTTTTCTTGAATTAGATACAGTTAGATACTTTGATGTTTCAATTATACTTGCAGTTGTATCTTTCAGTTAAAATTTTTGGAACTTGGAACAGAAATCCACATACGAGATACATTGTTATAACTGGAACATATCTATACACATTTAACTGAAATGAAAAAAAAAATACACGGAAAAACACAACCAAATGGTCATTGCTCATCTGAAGATATCAGTTTAACCCTTTCAATCAAAATTAATTAATCGGAAACAAATAAAATACCACGAGTGAAGAAAATATAATCAGTCCAATCAAAATCACATGTACAGATAGACTAAAAAAAAATGATGAATAATTAATCAACATCACAATTTATCAATAAAAACAAATCACGAATAATTAATCAACCTCACTGCTTTGCCTTGCAAGGCATGCACCTTTCACCCGTTGTTTTTTACATACTGGCTAAAACTCTTGCTACTTCCATAGTGCCTTTTTTGGATGAATTTCCCTAATGGACTACCCAACTCAACAAATTCCAGTCTAATCTGCATTGTAGTAAGGAGGCATTGCTGAATAATATAAGTCTAAATAACAAAGACCTTCCTTAATCTCAAAGACATCACTATTTGTGTAATTACTAAAACCTGGTTACAGTGAAGTGAAAGCCTTCCCTTTGTTCCAATGCACAGCACCTATTCATAGGAGCTTACAAAGTACTCTAGTCTTGTGACCATTAGCACCTTGCTAATTCCCACCCTCAGGCTTTACTGACTTTCTCAAGAAATGCCACACTAGTCCTATCATGTATTCAGCTCCAGCACCAGCTGTGGGAGAGTATATGGATTTATTCATACCCCCATTACCTCTTGCAAGATTCCTCATGATACAAATCTGAAGCTGACCGAAGTTCTAGGCACACTCAATAAAATTAATTATTACATTATAACCAATGATAGAACCCTGATTCTGATTCATTTAGGTAATGCAGAATACTTTTACCAAGTAGACAAATTAACCATCAAGCCAAGAACTTCTTATGGGTGACTTCAACTATTGACATATAACCTTGAAAACATATACTACCAACGACCAATATGCCCAGAAATTTCTGGAGTTTGTAAATTCAAATACACTTGACCATTGTCTACCTGGCCACCAGTGGTGTTAATCTTCTTAATCTTGCCTGCACAAAGGTTTCCTGAATTGTACTACCCCACTTGTTACCCCTTCCCTAGTTAAATATAACCATCTTGCTGTCATACCTCTCAACCTCTTAGAGCAAGAAATATGGACAAAGCCATTATTTTCTAAATTTCATCTTTAATGATTTGCAACTAACTTGCCAGAAAACCACAATTTTATGAAAAATGGACCCAAAATATGAGGCAAAAATCTGGACATTCTGTGAAAATCTGTACAGTTGAGAGGTATGCTGCTGCAAAATGCTCTGTGAATTCCTGCTTTCTGGTCCCTAATAACTCTGCTGTATTTAGGACTTACTTCAAATCCAATTATTTATTTACTGATCATATTGAAAGTAAGAAATAATGTCAAACAGATTAGGTGTGACAGGGAAATAATGGACCATCCCCCACACCCCTAAAAGGTTCATTATTTTCAGTTAATGCACACCCTGGGGGTATTTTTGTGCTTATTAAATGGGTTATCTGTTAAACTGTTTTTCATTTGTTTTAATATTTCACTTTCTTTCTCTCTTGCTCTCTCTCTCTCGCATACAAACGCACACACACACACACACACACACACACACACACACACACACACACACACACACACACACACACACTCACACACACACACACACACACACACACACACACACACACACACACACACACATATGCACACACACACACTCATCCTTCTGATTTCCATTTGTTTCCTTCCTGCAGTTAATTGCAGAGTTTTGTTGTACTTATTTATTTTTCCCAACACTCCATAAACATGTTTTTAAGCTGCTGATAATAAGAAAATAAAATAGCAGCTTGTTGTAACTGCTGCTGAAGTTACTTTTTCTTATATTTGTTTTCTTTCATTTTTTTATTTTTTTATTTGATGTTCCCTAAACATCTTTGTTTAGTGAGTGTAAACAATATGGTGGGTTTTTATTAAGTCCACTCTTCATGGAAGCTTAATATGCTGCCACAAAGCCACAAACTTGTTACTGGACCATTTTCTAATCATAAATGGTATAGTTTCCCAGGAAATCTTCTACCTGAAGTTCCTTCCTATTCCTTTGAATTTGCTTCATCTTGTATGGCTGTACCAAATCATCTGCACCAGTCCAATGCACGTATAAAGTACGTGAAAACCCATAAGATGGAACTATCACATCAAGAGACTTTTTAAGAAAAGCAAAATGCTCCTGGGTATAAAATATGTCCACTGCATCTTTATAAAATGAATTTAAAACAAGTAATTCCTTTAAACGTACCATTAGGAAATGTGAAACTGACTATGAACTTAAAGGTGCAAATAATTCAAAAGACAACCATAAGAATAAATTAAGAAGTTTAGAAATAACTTATTTTGTAATGAATTTATCTGTAGTGGTACCTTCTTTTCTGACCCCAAGTCATTACCAATATTTCTGTACACAACTTTTTTTCCAGATTCACACCTTCCCCTATGTACCTCCATTCTTCATCACACCATCCATCCCTCCCAAAATCACATTGGACTGAGTCATTTTGGCAGGTTCCAAAACTATGAACACTAGTTCCAAGGGTCTGACAATATTGTTGCATGTCTGCTTCAGCAGCTCTTCAACCTGAGTCTCTCCACTGGTTACATCTCCAAAGCGTGAAGAACATACATTGTGATGTTCTTGCATAAAGGTGGCTCTCTACTAACCATATAAATTACAGGCCTACTAGTTTCATTACTATTAATTGCAAGATTATGGAACATATTGTAGCTAAACTAATACAAAATGATATGGGTGACCATAAATTCCTACATATACACAAGTTTGGTTTCATAAAAGCAAATCATTCCCACTAAATGTGGTTGAGTTCTTCAAAATGGTTATTGAGACTGTTGTTAAGGCACACATTGTCTTATATGGACCATTCCAAGGCCTTCATATCTATCCTCCAAGCTGGAATTATTGAAAAACTCTCTCAACTCAACACTAACTCACATATAGTTTGCTGCATAAGAAATTAAAAGAACCCATGCAATTAATGTTGGGGTATTTGTTTTAGACAGAGATAATGAATTAAGCTGTGTCCTACAGGTGTCTACCCTGGGCCCCTCTTCTTTGGCATATACTTATCTGACATTAAAGCTGATATCATGGGACTATGGTTAACCAGTTTTACTAATGACTGCAAAGTGGAGGCAATTATCAGCTCCCACTCTGATACTCACATTTTCTATTAAGTGCTGGACCAAACAATTGCTTAATGTATTAATCAGGACAATGCCCTCAATGCCAAGTAAGTTGGCTTATTTTCTGCTGCTGAATCTAACATCACTATTGTTTACCATACATATATATGTGTGTGTATATATCTATGTATATATATATATATATATATATATATATATATATATATATATATAATTTCATTTAAATCTGATGCAAACATCAAAGACTTGGGCATCTATGTTGAGGACAGCCTCATATGTAACCATCACATCTCTGTGGTGGTTAAGAATTCCATCTGTCTTGCACAACTTATTTTTTATGATGTCTCATCAAGGTTCAAGAAAATTGTAGTCTTCCTTTATTCTACCATTATTAAGCCCATCATGAATATAAATCCCCCTTCTGAATGTACCTGGTTAGGTATCTAAACTGACTTGAGACCTCAGTGCTTCCAATACTTCAGAAAATGTTTCATCAGGTAGACAGGAAATACTGAAGGTATGATGGAAAAGAGAGAGGTAACTGGGAACATGCTTTCTGGGGAGTGAGATGAGTTGGCAGAATTAGAAATCCCCTGCAAAGTACTGTCTCAGAAATGTTGATAGAACAAATAGTTGTAACTAAGGAGGATGACTATATCAAGCTGAGACACGGGATCTGAATTACGGAAACATAGTAAGGCCTTAACAAGTGTAATGCTGTTGGTTGCCTAAAATGAATGACTAGAAAATGGAAATCAAAATCTAAACCAACTGTAAGTTTTGAATATTGTAAGGGAGACAAAAAGTTAGAAGCAGGATCTTTAGAAAAGGGAAGGAGCAAATTACATAGAAATTAATGCAAATTTTGGGAATACTAACAGAATAATGTTCAGGATAAGAAGCAGGAGTGACATTAAAGGAAAGTACGGACTGAGCAATTTATGTAATACTGGAGTGAATGATTGTTAATAAGAAAGAAATATATGTAGTGTACTATGCATGAATATGAAAAGTGTTGATACTGTTTGTTGTCTTTTCTAATGAATGCATGTATGTATGCATGTCTTTTGTCTTATGTGATAACTTAATAAAGATGTTTAAAAAAGTTTTCTCACCAAAAGGATCTCATGTTTCAGTACCCCTAGCTACTCTGCTAGACTAAAGGCCCTTCCTCTTGACTCAGTGGCAAAAAGATTTGCTGATGGTGTTCTCTGCTTCAGAATGATTCATGACTATTTGAACTCTTTCACCTGATAGAAACCAGTAGTAGAGGAAGCACCTTAAAGCCCTAAAGGTAAACTGCCATGTCAATACTACCCGGTGATATGTCAGGTGTCTAACCCAGCAGTATCCTGTTTATGGAGGAAGCTGTCTTTCTGTATCAAGCACAGTACTTCCCTAGCAACTTTCAAACAGTATGGATGGATGGAGGGTTCAGAACAAATTTTCACCTAGTATATGTGGAGAAAATCTGAATATGTGGCACATTGTTGTTCTCCCACCAATACTGGGTGTAGCAGCTGAGTGGCGTGATGGTCTCTTTGGCCATAAGCTTAGTTAGAACCTATAACACTAAGGACAATATGGAAATGGTTATGTTAGCCCTTCTTTTTCAGATCACTGTTATAGAGATGGCCCAGTTCTGCATCACGTTCTATTTCAGTTTGACCTTCCTGGCAGAACATTAGATCTCTTGCAGTTTTATTATACTTTACTGTCTCCTGGCGTGATTGAAGTATTATCCTAAGTATATGCCTTCTCAACTGGATGAGAAGTAGTATTTTTTCAGCTTTGAATATCAAGCTTTGGACATAACATATTTGTTCTCTGAGAACTATTATTTTGTCAGCTTTGAACATTAACCTTGGCCCCAAATTATTTCTACTTCTTTGTAATTAAGTTACAATTGATTTTGTTTATTTTTTATCTGTTTGCGAATAATTTTCCCTCAGGCTATTCTTTCATTCTATTATCTTTCGGTAGCTGTATTTCTAAGTCAGCATCAGTACAGCTCGGAGATTATCTTACTTCTCCTTTTCTCACTGCTAAATGTGATATTACCCCAAACAATCTCCAATTCTTCTTTTGGAGATTTGTGCTCCATCTAAGATAAAAACACTACAATGAAAATATCTGCTATGTGTGGTTCCTTGCCTTTCTTGTATTTCATTGTCATATCTTACATCTATAGATTAAATAACATCTGAATTCTGAGAGATACAGTCTATCTCTGAATATGTTTTACAAGAGTGTACTTCCAAACTTCTGTATGACAGATAATATTTACAGAATTTCTGACATCCATACATGATTTCTAACAGATCTTTTTTTTCTATTGGAGCATATCTTTGTTTGAGAATCTATACATGCTCTTGCGCCATAGTCAGTTGGTCACACCTTCCTTACCATCCTGGATGGTGTCTACTTGCAGGATAACCGATTTAGTCACATCGTAGCATTTTAAGATAAGTGCATGTATAACTATTTTCTTGAGCATTACAATACTCTTTTTCTCTTCATAATTCCATTTTGAGAATATACCATGCTCTAACAGCTTTCTTAGAGTTAATTATCTCAGAAATATTATATAATACTTTGTAAGATATGGCACATTGCCAGAAGCCTCAGTAATGCCTACTTGTATTCTGATCTTGGCATCTGCACAGTTGCTAAGATTTTTTGTTAGTCAGACTTCTTAACATAAGAGCATGCCTCATGTATGGCAGTATTATCACTTATGTTTATTATTTGCTCTTATTTAAAATGAAACCATGCTATACTAGTATATTCAACAGTTGTACCAGTCTCTTATCATGTTCTTGTTGTGTCTAGTCCCACGTTGATAGTGCTATGCTTACAATCATGTTCTTCTTGTGTCTAATCCCACGTTGATAGTGCTATGCTTACAATCATGTTTTTCTTGTGTCTAATCCCACGTTGATAGTGCTATGCTTACAGTCATGTTCTTCTTGTGTCTAATCCCACGTTGATAGTGCTATGTTTACAATCATGTTCCTATTGTGTCTAATCCCACATTGATAGTGCTATGCTTGCAATCATGTTCTTCTTGTGTCTAATCCCACGTTGATAGTGCTATGCTTACAACACCTTCCAAAACTTAGACTATACATTGACAGCCAGAATCAAGGGCAAAAGGGCAAGGGCAATTTCATACATAGTCCACCAATAAGAAACATTTTGTGGGGTTAGGACAATCAATTATGGATGCTTATCAATTTCCTAAAGGAAAAAAAAAACGTAAAAATGACTCTTCCTTAGGAAGTCCTAAAAGATATGCAAATATCTACCCCTTTAAAGTCTCTTGTAACACTAGCATGTCAGTAGAATTGTTGGAAATACATTCTAACTCCACTATAATAACTTCCTGAATGCCTCAGGTATATAGACCAAGACAACAGCAAAATGAAATAAATCCAGTACACCAAATCAGGAGAATTTTCTACGATAGAGTAAACTCCACACTATTGATGAAAAGGCCACCCCATACAAATCCTCACCTAAGAAGCTGGGGGGGTGTCCCACTGAAACTGGTTTACATTTATTTATTAGCATGGATTGACCATTTCCTAAATAATTAGGGCTTTATGGCATCATAAAAAATATCCTCCTGCTTTAGTTAGTGTGCCAAATATACATTCCAGCCAGGACTAGCCTTAAGGGAAATGGAGCCTAGGCAAAAAAGGTCTGTGGTAGTCCCCACTGCTCATTGGTCCCCCACCACCTAAGTTCCCCCAGTTTTCCCACATTCTGGCCCCCCACACACAATCCAGTTTATTTTATTTTTTCTTGTTTGTTCATCCTTTGGCTTACTTATTGGTGCTTTCCTTTAGACTTTTACCATACAATAACTGACCAAGACTGCACTGCAATATATATATGTCTAGAAAATAACTAAATTAAAATGGGGAGCTAGGGGCTGTTAGTACCCAGAAAATCATGGGGTTCTAGTGGATCTGGCTGAATTTGAGAGATTTTTATCAACTTTTTATCTTTTGATACATTTTCCTTCATTCCTTCAGCATATACTTATTGGACAATACTATTCTGTATTAATTGTTGAGGAAATAATTGAACTAAGGTTAGAGGGACTGCTAGGTACACAGAAACCATATGTTTCTAAATGCTCTGAGATATATTTTAAA
>NC_056741.1:238730933-238830933 GCF_019279795.1 Protopterus annectens | reverse complement strand
ATTAAATTGCAATTGCTATTCTAAGTGTCTTAATTTTGGTTAAAGGACTTGGCTTCAGGCCAGTTATTTTACATTAAGAAGGTTTGTGGTCTGCACTCTTGTGGGAGGACAGGGTACTCTCTTTCCTTTTCAGTTGGGAATTGCTGGGTGATGGCCTATTTTGCTTGTTGTTCTAAGTGTCCATTTTAAACACTTTGATTCCAAACCAGTTGTTTTACATTAGGAGGATTTGTGGTCTAGACATTTGTGGTAAAATAGTATAGCCTACACCCTTCTAAGCTGGGAATTGCTGGTTGAATGCTCATTGTGTCTGTTTTTCTGCAACTGTCTTAGTTCTGGTTTTAGCACTTGGCTCCAAACCAGTTACTTTACATTGGAAGGGTTGTGGTCTGGGCTCTTGTGACATGAGAGTATAGCCTAACCCTTCAAAGCTGGGAATTGCTGGTTGAAGGCTCTTTGTGTCTGTTATTCTGAAAGTGTCTTAGTTCTGGTTTAAGCACCTGGGCTCCAAACCAGTTACTTTACATAGGGAGGGTTGTGGTCTGTACTCTTGTGGTGGAAGAGTGTGGCCTACACACTTCTAAGCTGAGAATGTCCGGTGAAAGCTTATTGTGCCTGTTATTCTAAGTGTATTTATTTTAGTTTAAGCACTTGGGTTCCAAACCACTTACTTTACATTAAGAGGATTTGGTGTCTAACTCTTGTGGCAGGAGAGGGTATCCTACACCCTTCTGGCTGAAAATTACTTGTGGTAGAACTATTGTGCCTGTTATTCTAAAGTGTCTTATTTCTGGCTTAAGCACTTGTGCTCCAAAACCAGTTGTTTTACATCAGGAAGGTTTGTGGTCTAGACTCTTGTGGCAGGAGAGTGTGGCCTACACATTTCGGTGCTGGGAATTGCTGGGGATTGCTGCATTATTTAAACTGCCTTCTGTTGTTGTGACTGTGATTTTATGCACTTTTAATTTCTAGTACTTCTGCATTTTATAGCAGATGCTAGATTCAGACTCACTGTGTCTAGACTGTTTGGTGTCAGTTGAACACAGAATCAGCTGTTCACTGAGATACTGAAATATCTGAGGCATCCATTGCTTCCAACTAACTATAAATGCCTGTTTTTGCTCTAATACTGCACTTTTAATTTGTATTTGCATTACATTGCCTGTTTGAATTCTCCAAACTATTTTTGTCACATTGTACTGCACATTGTACTAGTTCAGCCGTAGCACTGCCCAGTTCCAAGTTTGCTATTTCTGGGCCTGTTTTGTAACTTCTGAGCATCAACTTCAAGCCATCTTTGTTGGTGAAGGCCCTTCTGTACCCTTGTGTCAGGAGAGTGCTGTCTGGGTCCCATCTTATCAAGTGTAATTGGACTAGAGCTCAGAGAGTGTATTCTTATTAGCTGGTTTGAGTTAAAAAGGGTATTTTCTTGTTTTATTTAAGCCCCGCATTTGCACTTGTTTGCATGTAGTGCTCCATCCTGCATTGCCTCCTAGTGGTGGTTACCATTGATAGTTACAGATGCAAACATTTTGTTTGTTAACTTTTCCCTTAGCACTTTGCTTGTGGTCCTCCATAGGTTTATGGTGGCCCTGCTCTACTATCAGGTGGAACACTAAGCCTAGCCTCCGAGGTACCAACACACCTGTCATCCACTAGCCACTCCTAAGTGTGACCTCTTTTCCTAATCATATACATTTACCTAGCATTATGAACAGACAATTCCCCACAGTTTTTCCAGCCATCTTGGTCAACATGGGCATCCTGAGGAAGTGTAGCAACTATCTCATGTTCACTGACAACACTCTACTCCTAGTATACACAAATACAACTCAACAATGTGAAATATGCAACTATATTAAAAACCTTGAATCATGCTCTTTCATACATCAGTCAGTACATATGACAATGAGTGGGTTGCCAGCATGCACACCTCACCTCTTATTCCACCCACACCCACATCTCACATACCTACATATGTGAAGGTCCTCACCAGAAACATATCTGAACACCAGAAACCTCCCAAACACAAACAGAAGCATGCTACACATAATATTTCCTCTGCAGAACACATTACACATAATAGCTCATGCACCAGTGTCTCACTGGTCAAACCCTTAAGGAAAAACACAAAATCAAACATAATAGTCATGTGTGATGTCCCTCTCACCAGGCTGGATAAGGAAAAGGTCACAGTCAGCTGTCTGTCAGGTGCCAGGATATGCCATATCACACATGCACTCAAGTCTCTCAACAACAGATATTGTTATGACCCTGTCATAGTCCATCTTGGTATGAATGACTTGAGATGTACCTCTTTGGACTATATGAAGGGAGACATGACTGAGCTCTCAGAATATGTGCCTCAGGCAGGTATGTCTGTAGCCTTAGGCAGCATTTTACCTTCACCTAGGATGATGCTTCAATACAAACAGAAAATAACTGACTTCAATAATTGGCTTAGTTTCTGGTGTCATTCTAAGGGGATCCACTATCTGTCAGCCTGGGATGACATGATCAACAGACCTCAATGCTTTGCCAGAGATGGTCTTCATCTGTCACCACTGGGATTTTGGCTACTAGCTAAGGCTCTTGCCACCCCCATAGTGCCTCTTTAGGTAGCATCTCAAGAACAAAATTCCCAATGTAAAACTCCATCTAATAACAACTTCAAGGTTATGTTGCTAAACGCTAGGGGTCTCAACATAAAACTGCACTCACTGGAAGCTCTCCTCACCTTGGAAGATGCAGACATATGTGCATCCACATAGACTTGGTTCAAGGCTGTGGACAGCACCCCAGCCATACCAGGTTATACCTCCTTCCACACCTTTAGACCTCAAACTGAAGGTGTGAAAATGAATGGAGGGGGTGTATCAATATTCGTTAAAGAAAAATACACCTCTAGATGGGTTAAACAATATGACTCCCTGGAGATATTTTAGGTGGAATTAACTGTTTGTAGAACACCTATTCAAGTCATTTCCAACTACAGGATCCCATCCATGAATCAGGACACCCACTCTGCTTATTTGGATCTACTTGAGTCTATCAAGATACAGCCAAACACCATTGTTTTGGGAGACTTTAACTACCATCCATTGACTGGATAAATTATTCGTGCTCAAACTCATTTGCCCAAAGGTTCCTTGACTTTGTTACCTCCAATGTTTTGGACCAGCTGGTTTACACCCCCACAAGGGGTGCCAATATTCTGGATCTAGTGCTCACCAATATGGAGAACCACTGTAGCACTCCCACTGTGAGTTCCTCCCTGATAAGATCTGACCACAAATTGGTCTCATTCAAAGTAACTACCACACCTAACCCCATCCCAGCAGCAACTAAACTAAAAAACTTTTCCAAAGCAAATTATAACCTCTTACGAGATGGTATAAATACAGTAGCTTCACTGCATCTCCTCCCTCAGATGGAACTGGAAACTATGCCAAGCTCTACTCCAAAGCTTTATACAAACACCAGTATAAATGCATTGACTGGGCCATACCTGATAGGAACAAAACATGCTCCTCAAGGAAGAACAAACCTACCTGATGGACAACTGCCATTAACAGGCTTTACAATAAGAGGCAGAAATTCCTGTCTAAGAGTAAGAGGGAGTGAGCTCTCCTAAACTGGAAACACTCCATCCTCAGCTTAAACAAGCAAATAAGACTTCTTCTGAAATCCTCCAAAGCAAACTATGAGTCCAAATTAGATTCCTCAACAAACGGCAACCACAAGGCATTCTATAGTTACATCCATAACATAAAAGGAAAGGCACAGATTTGTGCAGAACTGGTAGTTAATGATACCACATATACTGAGCCTGTGGATATAGCTAGCCTGTTGGCCGACAGGTTCTGTGAAAACTTCACTCTCCTGTCCCTGCCACATTTATCCCATGACATCCCTACCACCTGCCCCCTACCTTGTATCTCTAAAGAGCAGGTCATGAATGCCCTCTCTAAGGCCAAATACACAGCATCTATGGGACCTAATAACATCCCAAGCTGCGTCCTTCATGGGCTCCAAATAGCCAGCATTATTCCCTTGCACAGAGGTGGTGCTTCTACTGACCCTGGGAACTATAGACCTATTAGCCTGACTAGCCTTATCTTCAAGACCATGGAGGAAATCATTATGGACCTTATCAACAAAGATATAGATAATCTCCAAACACTTGACGCTACTCAGTTTGAATTTGGCAAAGGGAGGTCATGCCTGTTAAACCTGGTGGCCTATTTTGAGACAGTCACCAAGGCCCTGGATGAGGGGAAATCGAAACATACAGCCTACCTGGACTTAGCCAAGGCATTTGGCACTATCCCCCACTCAGGCATCATTGACAAACTCACCCAACTAGGCATAAACTCTTATATTGTTAGAAGGGTCACTAACTGGCTCACTGATGGAACTCTTATAGTCAAAATAGGGGAATCCACCTTCAACAGCAGACCTGTAACCAGTGGTGTTCCACAGGGATCAATCCTGGGATCTCTACTGTTTGGAATCTATTTCTCTGAAGTACAAACAAAAACTAAAGGTCTGTGGCTGACAAAGTTGGCTGATGTCTACAAACTGGGAGCAGTCATAGAATCTCAAAGTGATGTCAACATCCTACAAGAGTGTCTTACACAAACAAATGATTGGTGCCACAGTCATGGGCTTAAACTCAATGTAAAAAATGTATTATCATTCCTTTCAGTAAAAGTTATGTTCCTGCTAACTACCACATCAATAGCAACTACTTAAGTATGCACTCAATGGTGAGAGACGTGGGCACACAGGTTGACAGCAACCTTACCTTTGACCACCATGTCTCCACAGTGGTAAGAAGGGCATTCTATATTGTTCATCTCATAAGTAAGGGCATTGCCTCCAGAAATAAAGAAGTTATTACCTCCATGTACTCTTCCCTCATTAGGCCAATAATTGAGTACAACACCCCTTTTGGTATGTACATTTCTAAGCACCTGCAGCAATTGGAGAGACCACAAATATTCTTCACAAGGAAAATACAAGGTCTTCACTATCTGTCCTATGGGAATTATCTGAAATCACTGTCACTTTATTCTGTTTCTTACAGACTACTCAAAGGTGATCTCAGCCTTGCATATAAGGCAATCTCTGACCCTGCGTTATTGGAAATGCTTCATATCCAAAAGTCAAATGATACACAGATTACTCCATCTAAAGACCTTAACCTGGTATGTGACATTAATAGAACCTGCTGGAGGGACAGATTTGTCTTCCAGAGATTACCCCACCTTTGGAACAGACTTCCACTTCATGTCAAACAGTCACCTCATTGGCCCACTTCAAATTCTATCTGGATGATTGGATGGGTGACCATAAATTCACCCCAGGGATGCTACCTGTGCCCCTCTTAGACAGGGGCAATAGGTGCTGATCATGGAAATAAGGTTAAGGACTTGGCTAGTTTTGTAAGGGCCCTAGGGCCATTAACATAGTAACTTCCTATGATCCTATGATCCTATTGAAAAAATATTATTATCTGTTACATTTTCTGGCTATTAAAAAAACACTTGATGTTAATGGCAGCATTAAGGTCAAGAGTTTTATCTTCCTGCAATTTTAATCACAACACTTTTTGTTCCACCTTGTTCTTAAAATCTCCTACTCAAGGGGATTTTAATTTGCACCCTTTTATTTTGACAGGTTTCTAAGTTCATAGTACAAGTATTAATTTGGTGCTTTTGTCCTGATTATTTTTGGCTTTGCCCCTGATTCTAGAATTAAAAGGTTGAGAGAACTATGCTTTACACTAATGTATCCACTGCAGCAGAAACCTTCCTCAAAATTACCTGGGTCTATTGATCCATCACTTTACCATTCCCCATTCTTGAACCCACTGACTGGTGCACTCATCAGTGGTTCTTGATTCCACCTGCTCAGACTGAGATGATCCTGAGTTCACTATGTCAGATAATGTTTAATGTCAAAATTCATAGCTTCCAATGATGAGGAGAACATTCATTTTCAGTGGAGTTCCAGAGGCAAAACTCCATACCATACAATAGAATCAAGGATAGTAAAACAACACGGAAATGTGCACACCTTAATAATAAATGAACAGCAAAATATTTACACATTGAATTATAATATCAAGTTTTAAAAATTCATAATTAATCATAGCCTCACGTCAGGCTTTGTGCCCAGTGAATGGCACACAGCAACAGTTATCCCACTCCACAAAGCGGGAGCCACCACTTATCCTGGGAGCTATCACCCTATTATCCTGACAAGCCTGGTCTGTAAGGCCATGGAATGTATCATCATGGAACTCATAAACAAAGACATTGGTAACCTCCAAACTCTGGACCCCATCCAGTTCGGCTTTGTGAAAGGCAGATCATGCCTCCTGAACCTAATTGACTTCTTTGAGGCAGTCACCAAAGTCATAGATGAGGGCAAGGTGGTTCACACAGCCTATCTTAACCTTACCAAGGCTTTCAACACCATCACCCATTCTGGAATTATAGCTAAACTCACTAATCTAGGTATAAATCCCTACGTCACAAGATGGGTTGCCAACTGGCTCACTGACAGAACCCACACTGTAAAAGTTGCAGACTCCAAATCTGACTTCAAACCAGTGACAAGTGGAGTACCACAGGGTTCAGTCCTGGGACCTCTCCTGTTTGGCATCTACTTCTCTGAAGTACAGGCTAACACAGAAGGCCTTTGGCTAATGAAGTTCACAGATAACTGCAAACTAGGAGCCATAGTCGAGTCCCCAAATGATGTGGACATCCTACAGAAGGGCCTCACTGAAACAGATGCCTGGTGTCAGAGCCATGTCCTCAAGCTCAATGCCAAAAAGTGCATTGTCATCCCCTTTGGTAAAAACTCTGTACCCATGAACTACCACATAAGCGGCAGTCTACTAATGCTGAATGTGAGATAAGAGACCTTGGGACCCAGGTGGACAGTATTCTCTCCTTTGATAATCACATCTCCACAGTAGTCAGGAAATCCTTCTACGTGGCACACCTCATCACAAAAGGGTTTTCATCCAGGAAAAAAGAGGTCATTGTTCCCCTCTACTTGACACTCATTAGACCCATTATAGAGTACAATGCCCCTTTTAGAATGTACTTCACAAGACATCTGCAGCAGCTGGAAAGGCCACAGAAGGACCTCACAAAGAGGATTACTGGCATCAAACAGATACCCTACACTGACCATCTCAAAAAAACTTCAGCTTTACTCCATAGCATATCGCCTACTCCAAGGTGATCTCCATCTAACATATAAACTTATGTCAAACCCAGAGCTGTTGGACATGCTACACCTAAAGAAATCCCAATCCCTCTGAGCTACATGCTCTAGGGACCTAAACCTTGTCATCACAATAAACAGGACATGCTGGATGGATAGATTCCTGTCCCAGAGACTTCCCATACTCTGGAACAAGCTACTCATCTATGTCAAGCAAAGTTCCTCATTAGCACTCTTCAAGAAAAATCTTGATGAGTGGATGGGAAATAGGAAATACATCCCGGGGATCACTTCTGTGGCTCTGCTCGACAGGGGCACAGGAAAATAACTTTCTTGGGTGGCGTACGCCAGGGAACCTTGCTGGCTAGGCTTATTTAGGCCCTTGGGCCGATAGCCTAGTACCTAACTATGAACCTATGAATATATATTCTGGTAAAATGGCAGGGAGTGGCATGAACAAAATCATCTAAAGTGTATTTTACAAGTAGTGCCAAAGAGTGCACAACAGAAATTTGTTTTGGTATGAATGAAAGAATTGGATAAACACTCAACACACACACACACACACACACACCCTCACACACACACACACACACACACACACACACACACACACACACACACACACACACACACACACACACACACGCACACACGCACACACAAACACACGCAATCTCCACTCAATAATCCTGCTGCATGAAAGTAGTTTTGTGTTTCTTTGTGCTAATCTTTTGCCAGACTTCCACAACACCCTTAGAGACTATTTTGTTTGACAGTGCATGGCACACCTGAGAAGAGTATGGCAGGTGGTTTAAGTGCAAGACGTCTGGGATGTATAACATGATGCACTTTTGACAAATTACATAGTTACCAGCCTCAGCCTTTCCCAGGATCCCCAACACTCAGATGTCCTTTCTTCTAGCCCTGTCCGCCATGATCACCTAACAATTTAATATGTGTGTGGTGGCCACCGACGACCGTCATTTCAATAATTCACTTTATTTTCTAGAAAGTGAAAGAGACAATAGTGTTGGATAAGTATGATCTCCATTTCTACAGCCTTCATTGATAAATACGTCATAAATTCAAGTAGTACTGCATTTCATGTTCAACTATGTTACTGGGTATAAAAAATGTTTCCCCTGAGGTTGAGCATACTCTTTAAATAATCCCCAGCAGGCTGGGCAAAAAAAGGCTTGCTTCCTGCAAGTAATGACATTTAACTTTGAATTAGTTTTTCTTATTTGATTATGCTCTGTTCCTCCAGCTGTTCATTAACTGAAAACTATATTTATTTCAGTGTCCGTGGTATTTGACATTTTCAGGCTTTTCCATACTCAGTTTTCTGCTTTCTGTTTTTTTTTTTCCATTCTGTCTTTCTCAGTTTAGCATTACTGCTTTCAGGTTTTAGAAGAAGACCCACTAGTAGCAGCTCATAGCAATCTCAGACTTGTAACACAACATCCTGTTCCCCTCATCCGAGCACAAATTGGTAAACAAATGCTGCAAGATCAATGTCATTTTGGGTGCCCGAGCACAAACTGGTAAACAAATGCTGCAAGATCAGTGTCATTTTGGGTGCCAGGAAATAAAATGTCCTTCAATAGCCTATCCCTGAATGTAAATATTATTTTGTGCAAAACCAGCAGATCTAAGTTCTACCCCTCCCCCCATATCAGACAGGATTCATATCTGTTTTTTTTGTTGTTGTTAAAAATTGTTTCTACTTAATAGAGGACTGTGGAAAATAAGTACTATTTCTACTTTGTCTTTGCTTAAATAGTTGTGGTGCCTGATTTCACATTATTAAGACTACAATGTTGCCATCTATTGGCCACTATAAAACAACACTAATAGCAGATTTTTGAACAGCTGCCAGGAAAGAGTTAAGTACTGTGGCTGTCATGACTAGCACAAAAATAAATGGCTGAATCTTCAAGCTTTAGATCTTTAATACTCTGCGGGAACTTCTTTTTGGTAGGTCTGTATGCTTCAAACCTGTCCAAGAGTTCTTTTCCTTTAAAATTAATGTATTCATTGCCTGAAAAGGATACAAAATTCAGCCCCCCCCCCCCCTTGGATATTGTCTGTACCATGACATAGTTTTATCCATCCCATCCTGATCACAGCTGAAATGGGTTGTCTCTCTAGTCTTCTTTACAATAACTCTTGATGTCTGGGTTACTGTGGTTGCCTCTGTGGGAGAAAAAAGTTTATATTAATGAAAAAGGGCAGAATAGAGATGAATACTACATTTCTTTTTATTGATATTAGTATTGTGCCATTTTTATGTTCCCTTCCAGAACTCAAATTACAAAAACGTCATGAAGGTTTGCAAGACTGTTGATAAAGCCTGTTTCTGCTTTCTGTACATGATGCACTCTCTCTCAGCGTATTCCTATTATTTCAAAGCGTAAGGATTCACACCTGTCATGAGTATCAAATACAGAAGTGCCACAAGGTGAATCATTTTTTGGGCTTGTTAAGAGTTTCTGTCCTGTAGAAGTTTCTTCAGCAGTTTGTATCTGACTTTGTAAATGCTGTTTGTATTAGCATGGTTGTTCTGTTGTCATCATGTGCATGAGTTCAGATTTGGTGTGGAGCTTGAGCTAAATGGTGAATGAAACAATATACTTCCAAGTGCATAGCTAGATGGTATGGTACAGTACACTGGCATGAAAGTATATACCACACAGTGCATAGCTAGATGGTATGGTACAGTACACTGGCATGAAAGTATATACCACACAGTGCATAGCTACATGATACGGTACAGGACACTGGCATGAATTTCAGCACAGCACAGTACAATGCACTTCAGAATTTCAGTGTGTTAAGGTATAGTTCGTACAAGCAATAAAAAGTGAATCAAAAAATATAATGATAGTAGCTGCAGAATAGTATAACGTTTCAGTACTGCATAATAAAGAATGAGACAAAGCAAAAAACAACTCTCACTGCACAATAATGCATTATAATATAACATAATACAATAAAATGGAAAATCAGCAGCCCACAAAAATAGATGATCTGATTATAGATAAGGGCTCCTAATTATCATGATTACTATTACTACCTATATGCATTAATACATGACACAGTGTAAATCTATGTCTGTCCCATTCCTGTTCATTTCCATTACAGTTAGCTAAATTGTTATCACATTTGCTTTTTGAATAACCAGCCATGTTCTTGGTATAATGCCTCAGCAGAAACCTATCACATGAACTTTTCCTTATATTCAGATGGACTTCATTAACAGTAAATTATTTATTAATTTGTTAAACAGCTTAGCCCAAGAGACACAAGTACCCTATTCCAGTGTGTCTCAGAAGCACTGTTTGGTTAAGTGAGTTTTTCACAATGATGATTGATGGAATCAAACTCAGGATAAAGCCTGTTAACAGGACATAGTCTTTTCAAATGGCTCCCCTGCTTGTTCTTTATCAACCCGTGTGTTCTGCAGTAGCAGGAGTAAGGAATCACCAGGCTAGAAGAAAGCCTTATGACCAATTTGTTCCTCACTAGGGAATCCCATTGATGTCATATGCTCAGTGGTGATAGATGATAAGGAATAGGCTAGTCTGCTGTTCCTCTATGGTGATCTACCCTTTCCCCTTGGTGAAGCACAACCATCCCTTGTGATGGCTCTTTTGTTTTGAGTATTAGACCAAACACTATATACTCATATTTATATAAATATATATATATATATATATATATATATATATATATATATATATATATATAAGAAAGAATATGTATATATATATATATATATATATATATATATATGTGTGTGTGAGAAAGAAAGAGAGAGATGTAGGTTAAGTAAGTGTGTGTGTGTGTTATCAGATAAATATTGTGTGTGTGTGTGTGTGTGTGTGTGTGTGTGTGTGTGTGTGTGTGTGTGTGTGTGTGTGTGTGTGTGAGAGAGAAAGATAGCATAATGGTGGATGAGAGATTAGTCCCTTTAAGGATGTTAACCCAGAAGCAACCAAGGGTATTTGAGGTAATGATGGACAGCTGCAGTTACACACAGGGATGTTTTCAGCGCAGTGACCTAATAAACAACAGATTTTATGTGACCTTTAGGTCTGAAGAGTCAAAAGGAGGCACTGCAGCTGGAGTTACATAGACCAGAAAGAAAGCAATTTCATAAGGTATCCTAGTGAGGAAAGTTATCCCCCCCCTTTAGACGAGAAGCCAGGTTCCTGGGTAGAAGGTAAAGCTGTTTTTTCCCAGTTGCAACTTACAGTGTGAACACAAATGTGCCAACAGCTTCTGGGAGAATGCCATCCATGGATGGGTGAGAGCTACAAAGCAATGCAAGTTGGAGGTGAGGTCTGACCATCTTCACCATGTTGTGAAGAATGTGCATCAAGCAATACTGAAACCCTCCTAAGAGCCATCACCCACAGTCTATATATACAGTGGGCATCTTAGATGGTATTCCTACACTGGACAGCACCTGCACTGCCCTGTACTCCAATACTATTGGTGTTGTACCTCTATGACCTCTGTGCCAACTGCAATATTGTCTGCTGTTATATCCACCAAAACTTGCAACCTCTCACTTCCTGTCACTATTGCTCTGCTATTGCATGGTCACTCACTACACTTTGTACTGCATTTGGTATCTAGGCATCCTGTTGTACATGTAGCTTCATATTAGAGAATGTTACTTTTTCCATTATTGAAGTATGATGTTTTCATTTCAGTATGTGCTGCACTGTAACCATTGTACTGTGCTGATTATTTATTTTCTGTATGGCTTTGGAAAGCAATTTTCTTATAGATATTAATAAACCACTGTTGGGTTGTTTCGATTGTATGTATTTTGTAACTCTCTTGGATGACCCATGTATCATGCCTGAACTGTGTTTCTTTCCTTTATCATAGACCTTTACCTTGGATAGAGGTAAAGAAGGGTTCACCTGGGACTGCATCCGGTAACGTAATATTTCTCACATGTTTGCATTTAACATGCTCTGTGCACTTATTCTCACTCTTACCAGGTATTCTTTGCAGTTTCTCTCATTACTCAACCCCCACACTTGGTGCACTGCATTCTCTCATTACTCACCCCCCACACTTGGTGCACTGCATTCTCTTATTACTCACCCCCCACACTTGGTGCACTGCATTCTCTCATTACTCACCCCCCACACTTGGTGCACTGCATTCTCTCATTACTCACCCCCCACACTTGGTGCACTACATTCTCTCATTACTCACCCCCACACTTGGTGCACTGCATTCTCTCATTACTCACCCCCCACACTTGGTGCACTGCATTTTCTTATTACTCACCCCCCACACTTGGTGCACTGCATTCTCTCATTACTCACCCCCCACACTTGGTGCACTGCATTCTCTCATTACTCACCCCCCACACTTAGTGTACTGTATTCAATCCCTGGCTGCATTCGCTCACTTCATCCTTCATTTACCTCTTCCTTGCTCACAGGCAAACACACTTGAAATTCATTAACTTCAGAGGGTTTTCCTTAATATTTTATGCATTACCTGGAAATGCAGCTTTCTTGTCTATAGTATCATAATCAGCTCTTGATCTGTCCATATACCTATCTGGTTTCTTTAGTGAGCTTCTAAATATAGAATATTTAATAGAGTTATGCACTCCAGACATTACATCTTCCTTCTGAGGCAGTTACTGCTGCATTACAGCTTTATGTGGAGGCATAACTCGAGAAGCCTCTGTCTGCAATGTTTCATTATATTTGTTTTTGTATTCATTTTCCTTTCAACAATACTGATTATGACAACCATGGTTATGTATGTGTGTATGTATATATGTATGAATGTATTTATTTAATTATTTATTTATTGATTTGCATTTGTTAACCATGTAAGCAGATTGGTCCACAGATCCTTCTCAGGGACTGTCCAGGCCAGGCAATCACTACAAAAGGAGTGAAAGTGAATGACAAAAAAATCTATAAATATGCCAATAATGTAACATGGAAAAGCTAATTTTCTTGGGATTTTGATGTATTTGTCTTATGCAAATGTACAAGATTCTATTTGGCTTTCCATCTTCTCCTGTGAGCAATAAAGGATCTTGGTTTTGCTTCCTGACTAACAACTTAACCTTCAGGATGAAAACTTTTCCTATGTCTTTTGTAATTTTATTTTGTATCAAGCTTGTAAATCATGTACCCTCGGATTCATGACACCTCCGTGTAAGACTAAATAAGTCTTACTCAGAGGCTGCAGTTGAACGGTATGACATCAGCGTGCCATGAATATTCATGAGGGCATGCTAACTCTACCCCAAGTCTAACACGGACCGTGCAGGCAAGCAGGGTGCGTGTCCGACTGCCGAGCAGTCTAAAGGTCCACGCCCCTGCAAGTGTGTGAAATGCAAAATGTCAACACACAAGAGCGAGTCCGCTCAAATGTTCATGTACCCAACACCACACTCCCTGACATTGTAAATCCCCAGCACAGTTATAAACATTAATTTTTTTTCTAATCTCCAATATAGCTGCCCGTATTTGCGCGTGTGTGCGCGGGTGTGCCCATTGCTTAGCTGCAGTTAGCAATCTTGACATGGAAGAGCATAATAAGGAATGTGTATGCAATTTATGCCAAATAGTAATAGCGTAGTAGCAGAGCGTTTGCGCAAAGAGAAGGCATTCACGGTTCGAGTCCCACCACTCCCCTTCCTATTTTATGTTAAAAATGAGTATATGAAATAATTCCTGGCACATATGATTAAACTTTTACTAAAAAGCATTTAAATGGCCTATGTATCAGTGAACAAAATGTATATTTATAAAGGAACCTGACATATAATTGTCCGCAGTTAAGCAATGCTTTGTCCAGAGCAATATAGTTGCCTGTAGTTAAACAGCACTTTACTCAGTGCAATGTAGTTGCCCATAGCTAAATAGCGCTTTACCCAGCGCAATGTAGTTGCCCATAGCTAAATAGCGCTTTACCCAGCACAATCGGTTTGCGTGGAGGTGCGCGCCGTGCCAACCAGCGCACCGTCGGGCAATGTGGAGCAACGTAGAGCAAAGTTGCTTAAACACAGCCACACCCCCTAACCTGTCTGGACAGTAGTAAAATAAAAAGCAATGACAAGGTTTGAACCCAGGACATTGTTCACCATAATCAAAGTACTGAACCTCCAAGCCACGACAGCTTAGGATAAACATCCACTGTTAACATATATATACTTATAAATGTTAGATTAACCATTGCTAAGCAGGTCTGCAGTCAGCCGAGAATTTTCAAAAATGGCCAATCACAAAAAAGTGCGGGAAATGCAGCATATTTAAGCTCCATAGGCGGGAATACTCGCCATAACTGATTGTAGCTCCCATCTGTAGTTAGAATGTCTGGTGCTGGAGAGGGTACTCACTTTAGAGCACAACGTTGGGGCATCGAGAAGTCAAAATACATGGTTTGGCTCCTAGTCCATCGTCATGAGACTCGACTCCTGCAGGGCCAGTTCCAAGGGATGGAGTATAATGCAGAGGCTTGGAACCGGTTGGCTCATGAACTCACCAGTGCCACAGGTGTCCCTCGGACTGGTGAGCAGGTCCGTCACCACCATGCAGACCTGAAGAGACAGAATAGGGACCTTCTGAACCAATGGATCCAGGAGGCCCATCATATGCATGATTCCCCACTACTAAGTAGGTAGCCATGGAATGCAGTATGTAAGACATGCTAATATAGTCTAAATAATGGATAGGTATGTCTCAATATCCCTTCATTTACTTCACAGCTGCAGGTGTCCATGCTATGAATCAGCAAGCCTATGCAGATAGGCTGCTAAGGCTGCGCCACCAGGCAGGTTAGTAACTATTCTGCATGTATTGTTATATGATATATGTGAGGGAGCATGACAAAAGTGTTGTAGCCCAATAATACAGCAATAAAATGCCCTGAATAAATCCTCTGCATGTACTGTTATATGACATAAGTCAGAGAGCCAGAAATATAGTGTACTAACCCAGCAATAAAGGTAAAATAAGTCTGGAATACTATCTCTGCATGTACTGTCATGACATATAAGTGAGCAGGTCTGAAAAAGAGTGTTGTAACCTATCAATAAAGGCATAATATGTCCTGAATATGTCTTCCATATGCACTGTAATATCAAATAAAGGAGAGAGCCTGTAAAAAAGAGTGTTCAATGTAATTAATAAAGGTATAATACTTGGAGTGTGTCTGTGCCACTTACTTTGAAATGTTGTTGTACCCTTGCAAAAAATAAATAGTACTGTTGTATTAGGTGCTGTCAACCCACAGTTGTGCAGTCCCATAAGAAGTGGATGAAGGAATTGCCAGTAGCTGGGAAGCATGTAACATTTATTCCCTGAATAAATCCTCTGCATGTACTGTTAAATATCATAAGTCAAACAGCCAGGAATAGAGTGTAGTAACCCATTAATAAAGGTAAAATATGTCTGGAATACTATCTCTGCATGTACTGTCATATAAAATAAGTGAGTGAGCCTGAAAAAGAGTGTTGTAACCTATCAATAAAGGTATAATATGTCCTGAATAGGTCTTCTGTATGCACTGTAATATCAAATAAAGGAGAGAGCCTGTAGAAACTAGTTTTAATGTGAATAAGAAAGGTATAATACTTGGAGTGTGTCTGTGTCAGTTACTTAGAAATGTTGTTGTACCCTTGCATTAAATAAATAGTACTGTTGTATTAAGCGCTGTCAACCCACAGTTGTGCAGTCTCATATAAAGTGGATGAAGGAAGTGCCAGTAGCTGTGAAGCATGTAACAGTCCTCAACAGTTATGGAACATAACCCAGAATCTGTTCACTGCTATAGCATGGAATTATGCACCGGTACCAATTATAAACGTTAGTCCATTTATTGAAAAAATAAAACGTTGACACAATACAATATCCAACTCAAAAGTTAAGCGCTTTCATCTGCTCCTTCATAGACTTCATCAGAACAGTTGATTTTGTTCCCAACAAAATTTTATATGTTCATAAGCCTATCATGGACTACAATTTATTAATAGTCTATCAATTAACTTTTTAAAGTGCTCAGTGCATAAAATACCTTGGCATATTCCATTCTATGACATAACTTCAGTCCTTTTTATTCCTCCTGTGTATTAAACTAATATGTACCCCCTCCCCCATAAAATATATATGATAAAACTGACATATAATTATATCTAAAATGTCTTATAATCAAAACATTATAACCCAAAAAAAAGAATTAATATATCAAAACTTAGTGTACCCATTAATTATTATTTTCTAAAATGGGTTTGATTGAAATACTATCATTAATTCCTGGGTGTACGGAAGCATTTAATCTGATCTGCCACCTAGCTTCTCTATCACCCAGTTTCTTTTTTATATTTGCCCCTCTTATTTTAGGTTGAATACATTCTAAAATGCCAAAATTAAAAGTATCACAGCCACTGCTAGCTTCTAAATGCCTCGATAAAGCATTTTTACCTTATTTCTTTCTCACGCAGTAACAATGCTCATATATCCTATTTCTAAGGCATCTATCGGTCTTACTCACATAAAAGCATGGGCATTTCATGCATTTTGCTAAATAAACTATATGGGATGTTTTACAATTACCCTTCTGGAAAAACACTTCTGTCCTATTAATATTCTCCAATATTAAGGAAGTTACCTTAATAATAAAATTACACTGGTTGCATAAACCACATTTGGTGGTACCTTTCCTGTTACATTCATTTTCCTTTATTTTCCTTTGTAGTTCCCATTTTAAATTTCTCCCATTCTTAGAAACAAAGAAAGGTTTTTCTCCTACCAGTTTATAAACATTACTATCAGTTTTAAAGATATTCCAATTATTTTATATAATTTTCTTAATATCTTGTGCATGAGGTGCATATTCCAATATGCATGATCTCAAATACTTATTAGTTTCCATACACTCCTTATTTAATATGTCACCCAATGTCTTAATCATACCTGTACCTAAAACAGGTTTGTATTTTACCCCCCATTCTTTTTTCACATATTCTTTAATGTCCTTAATCATATATGAGGGGTACCCCCGGCCCTTAAACAAATTGCCTATCACATCTAATTCTGTGATCAGGTCAGTAAAGTCCGAGGTCATTCTAGCAGCCCTAATAAACTGCCCTTTTATAATACTGTGTTTTTGACTATTAGGGTGCCAACTAAAAAATTGTAGGTAGGAGTTGCTAAAGGTATTCTTTCTCTAAATTCTGGACTTGAATTTACCATTTTCCACACTTATAACTGTGTCTAAATATGATATGGCTCTCTGGTCCATACTAAAAGTAAACTTTAAATATTCACTAGAGGTGTTCAAATATTCCTTAAATTCAAATAGTTTACTCTCACTTCCCCTCCAAATCATAAATATGTCATCCAAAAACCTTAAGTAACAGGTAATATTCTCTCTCCAAGCTGTTTACAGTATAAATTCTGTCTCCCAATCAAGCAAAAATAAATTGGAAAAAATGGGGGCACATGCCTCCCCCATTGCCACACCTTTGCTTTGTCTATAATATTCACCTTCGAAGAATATAAAATTATAGGATAAAACCAATTCCATAAATTCCAATATCAGGGACATTTTAACACAAGCTAAATTACTGTATTTGTCAATACTATTATTGAACCTTTCCATCCCCTCTTTTTGGGGTATACTTGAAAATAGGTCAACTACATCTATTGTGACCAAAAACATATCATGACTAACTAATCCAGTTTCAAGTCTTCCCAGAAAGTCCCAAGAGTCAATTACTATGTGGGATACCTTATTATACACTGGTTTCAACCAATCGTCAATAACTGAACCAAAAGGAAACGTTTTTGACCTATTTCCCGAAATTATTGGATGAAATGGTGGGTCAGTCACACTTTTGTGTATTTTAGGTATACCCACAATTGTACTAATAATGGGGAACTCCACTTTCAAATAATTGTACATATCCACCTCAATTATATCATCTAATAGAATCTCTTCTAAAAATAAATCAATTTTATGATATCGAATATGCACTTCGTTTATGGAGGATATTTCATAATTACCAGAATTCAATAATATATAATTGATTTTATTATTATATTCCGCTGTATCATATATAACCACCCCTCCACCTTTATCCGGTTTCATTACCCGTATATTGTGGTTCTTTTGTATTTCCTTTAATGTAATAAATTCATTGTAATCCAAATTATAATTCATTTTGGAAATTTTTCTTTTATTTCCATATTCATACATTTCATCAATAACCACCTTCTCAAAAATAGCCAATGTATTATTCATGGGAGGGGTGAATACACTTTTCTTTTTGAACTTATTGTATTGCCCATGCCCTTTTCCATCAAAGTATACAGCTAAATTCATCTTCCTTAAATATTTTTTAAAATCAACTATATACTCCACTAAGTTAATAGTACTACTGGGTACATATTTCATTCCTTTAGAAAATAAATAAAAATGCTAATTTTTAAGTTCCATTTGTGTGTAATTAAAAATGTTAAAATCCCCTAAACTGAAATGAATGTCGCTGTGTTTGATAATATTTAATTTCTCTTCCATCCGTTTCCTCCCCTGTAATCCTCCTGTTCTTCCCATTTGTCCTTTCTCCAGTTCCCCTGTGTTCTGTACTGCCCCTTGTGTGCACCTTTCCAATTCCTGCTTTACTCTAAAAAATTGGAATTAACATGTTTGTTTCCCCTTCCATTTAAATTATCATATTTATCTCTATTCGGCCCATTATTATCTTTTGATGGAACATCCTGCTTATGACCCCCTCTATTAGGTCCCCACTTATACCCTTCTCTTTTTTCATACTGTAGCAAGTCTCTTTTCATTTTGCTACATTTTCTGTCATATTGTTTATTCAAATTACTTTCTACCCATGTATATTGAGTCTCAAAATACATTTCATACTCATCAAACATTAAATCATTTGTTATAACATTATCAAGTTGTTCTAACTCGGTCATTAAGCTACATATTTTCTTATCATTGCAAGATATAATAAACTTCATAAATGTAAAACCGAAGTTGTCGAACATACTTGTACACTCACTAATATTATTTTCATCCATTTCTACTTCCATGGGAACCTCTAAAAACCTCAGTCCCATAGGCACAATCCCTATATCCAAACATCTTTTTTAAATAAGTATTGTCCAATTGTATACTTTTAAGAGTTTTGAGCTTTTTCCCAAACTCGAAAATAATGTCCTTTAAAGTTCTACAGTCATTATGCTTATTGTCACCTTCAATACCCTCATTAACAACCTTATTTTCCCCATTAAAATTGAAATTTGTATCCAAGAAAGTATTTAAATTGAAACGCTTATTGCGCCCTTGAATATAGTTTGCATTGCCTGCAGTCACAGTACCTGAATGGGTAGGATGTCCTACCATCACTTATGTTCTTTTTGGTGCCACCCATTTTGGCTTGGCACCTGAAATATATAATTGGTCTTTATTTTATTGTTCATTGCCTGAAGAAGTCTGTGCATTAGATGAAAAATGTGTTGTGTTGCATCCGTTTTACGTGCTGTTTGTAAATAAACCGTTGGATTTTATCTCGAGCTGTCCAGTGCATTGTTTCTCCTCGTGCAGTGCTTTTTGGCATTTATTGGCACCTGAAATATTAAAATCGACCTCCGATCTGCTCCCATTTCTATTTGCTTGATGATCCACACCATCGTTGTCTTTAGAACCAGATCCATAAGAGGCTCAACTGTTTACTCCAGCGCCATCTCCTTGACCATTCGGTATTGAGGATGCATACCTACATCCTCGGGTGCTGCGTGGTGACATCACTCGCTGTTCGTTTCTACCACTAGTTTCCGGCTGGGTAATCATCTCGATAAGCCTTGTAAGCTCCCCGTTTATAATGGCCATCTCAGATTGGAGTTTGTGTATATTGTCTCTCCGAGGGGAAAAAATGGAGGGCAATTCATCCAAGGAATCCATGTATTCGCAGCAACAAAGAAAAAACTCGCACCAGGAACAGTCAACAACAGTAATGGAACACAACCCAGAATCTGTTCACTGCTATAGCATGGAATTATGCACCGGCACCAAATATAAACGATAGTCCATTTATTGAAAAAATAAAACGTTAACACAATACAATATCCAACTCAAAAGTTAAGCGCTTTCATCTACTCCTTCATAGACTTCATCAGAACAGTTGATTTTGTTCCCAACAACATTTTATATGTTCATAAGCCCATCAGAGACTACAATTCATTAATAGTCTATCAATTAACTTTTTAAAGTGCTCAGTGCATAAAATACCTTGACATATTCCATTCTATGACATAACTTCAGTCCTTTTTATTCCTCCTATGTATTAAACTAATATGTACCCCCTCCCCCATAAAATATATAATAGTCCTCAACAGTTATTAAATGGCTGACATGCATAGGTAAATCTGGCACATGAGTAGCTTGTCAAGGTGATCCCCAGAAATGTGAGTGTGCTACATGAAATGTAGGATTCTGTAGAAAATCAAGTGAAAATGTCACGTGAACACATCCAGATGTGTAGATACATAAATATATAAATAAAATACAAGTATGTAGCAGTAACATCTGCATCTTGGACAGTTACTATGTCAGATATAGGTCAGGTATATAATGAACTAGCCAAACCCATTACACAATCTAATGCATGTTGCCTAGTGTAATAATACATGTAGGGTATATACACCTGCAGTCAATAGGAATGTAGTGTAGAGTTAAAGTACTAATAAGATGTTAATGGAGGTTTTTTTTTACACCCTAATCCATGTGCATAAACAATGCAATTCCACACCTCAATGGGTATGCCTAATCTCAAAACATTTGTTGGGACATATGTCCTATTCTATAAAATCTGTATTTACTTTGATGCATGCCCCCTGTTAAAACACCACAATCTTGGTGGCCTGTTGCCACCAATCATCCCTGCATGCTGTTTTAATGTCCACTGTCATTCAATATATGCATGTGTTATGCTTGCTGTTCAACTGTTGTAACTCTAGTGTGTTGGGTTAATGGGAATATTACTGCATGCTGTTACAACTAATTTGGAATGCTGTTGTCTATGTTGTAATTAAACACACCTAATCACAAACTGTATGGGAAGGCCGGTCCCAGCCGACCCACCTGTCCCTCCTCAGCTGGCGACTGCACCTGGCACCAGCAGGTCTGGTGCCCAGCCCGGGCTACCCTCCTCCATTGGTCCTGTGCCACCTTCGGGTGGGTGGAAGTGCTGCAGGGGATGGGGCACATTCCCCCCCTGCAAGCGTGGGTGGAGAAGGGACACCTGTCACCCTCCAAAGGGTCTGGGTTGTGGTGTGTAGGGAGATCCAGCGTTTAGTCGCTGATCCCCTATGCCAGCTCGAGGCGAGAGTGGCACGACTCACGGGTGAGCCTGCCCCTCCTACACAGCCCCCAGCACAGTGACCCTTGGGTCTGTGAAGGTTCAGTGGTGACTGCCCATGGGTGGTGATCTCAGTCCCACTGTTACCTGTTACTGTTACCATCTGTGGGCTCATGGGCTTGCGATTTCCAAACATCCGTCCCTGTCAATTGTGTTCACCCACCCCATGTGACATACTCCACCCCTGCATGCGTCTTGTTTATCTTGTCTGTTTACCCCCCCAACCTACTCGCCCAAATATACCTACTTCCTCTACCTCACTTTCCACTCTCACCTAAAAAAAAAAAAAAAAGGGGCAATCTGTACCCACAAAAAAATTATGCCCCATACATAGCTGCCCATTTTGCACACATGTCCGCTGGACATGTAAACTGATAATTATAATTGGCAGTACAACATACTTCATTGTCCCCACCCCTCTCTCAGGGGTGGAAGGTTTTAAATTCCACTCCAAATTTGCAACATATACACAGCTGTTGCTGTTAAAGAAATGGGCAGCTATGGACATTCCCTACACCCGTCTTGCACATCCTGAGCTTGTTTCCCTACTGTCATTCCCTCTTTGTGCCCCCTTTTTCACCACTTTCCTATCTCCCCATTTTCTTTTCTTTCAAAGAAATTAGCGCGGGGGTTAGTGGGAGTAAGCACTTTTAAGCAGTAGTAAGTGGGTTTAAGCCAGTGTGCACATGTGTGCGCTTAGCTAAGCATCACTAAGCGTCACGCAAACCCAAGCAAACCTGCTTACAACTGCTTAAAAGTGCCTTAATCACTCTATGTCAGGGCCCTTGTTCTGCTCAGCAGCAAAATAAAATACCTCTCTCAGTCTCGACCCCCAGACCTTGGATACATTAGACTGCATGAAGTGCCACTAAGCCACAACAGATATACAATAGGTTTGTGCTGCAAAAAATATATCATGCATTACAATGAGGGAATGTAAAGGTAAAATAGGAAGGCCATAACACAAAACTTGTTCTGTTGATCTTTACCAGAAATTGTTGTGGAATTGCATTACATGAATGTGATGTGAGAAGCAGCCATTCAAGCAGCAAATAATGTTACAAAGGCACTTTACAACCCCCACACAGTATCATAGCAGGACAAACACTGGCATATCTGAGTAGAGCAGAGGCCATACCTCCTAACTGTGACAACTTTCCAGGGATGTCCCTGATTGTGAAATATATTTTATCTGTGTCCCTCCGAATCACTCAGAAAAGTACTGACATCAGTCAGAAAGGTGGGCTATTACACAATGAATACTGACAATAATAACAGTAGACACCGCTTGTACTTCATGAAAGGAGTACTAATCCATATGCACTGCTTCACTGAAGTCTACACCTACTGTTCCTATTATGTGTACGTTGTACCTCACTTACAACTACCTATCCCTGACTCCATGCAAAGATGTATCTGAGTGTTCCATAGGCCTGGCAGAGGCACAAACACACAGGCATATAAGCTATACTGCTGTCACACACTCTGCAAATAGCTTTGATAGGACCTCCACAAGCATAACCTTATGTAGGAGTACAACACAGAAATACCAAAAGATATAGCCATGTACCTTATAGCAACTGACTGTAACAATGCCATTGTACCAGTCCTGAAAACACCTGTGAGTTGCACAGACAAAGAATGACAGTGTAACCTCTGGCTACCATCTGGATAGGTTCACAGTTGGGAACTATGCAGACAGACCACCTGCCTTGATAAAATGACAGGTACACACCAATCCTGTAAGTCCAGTAAGATAATATTCACACATTAATACATAATGCTCTCTGTATGTAAGCATCTCCCCCCACAATTAAAAGATACTTCTGTGTTTAGGGTCTACCAAGTGTGTAGGTAGGCATACTCAGTACTGGAATTGTCCAGTTGTCCTGTGAACCCTGTGCTAATGTCAACAATAAAAAACACAAACCCTGCAGAAGTGAGTACATTAATATTCACAGTATAACAGTTCACAAACAGTTCATGTGCCAAAAGAATACGTGTCAATAACTCAATCTGTATGGCAGTTAATTATATGAGTAGAAAATAAACTACATAGTCACATAAATGTTGTTTAAGCATTTGTAGTGGTGAGTAAAACTCTACACTGACAGCTCTGTACTGGAAGTGGCAACAGTCAGGTCTGAGTACAACATGTACATCACTGTCTACACCCCTAGCTTCATTTATAAGACGTATACCAACCTTCTGACTTACACAACAGTGTCTACAGCAAACAAGCATGGGCCCCACTCTGGAAATCTGAAAGGGCTACGCCTACATACCTTAGCAATTTATAACATTGGGTTGCTATGACAGTGAGTACTGCAATTACCACTCAGCAGGCTGTTTGCATTTACCAAATGCTGGGCAACAATTGGTGCAGAGGGCATCACATGCACATGCGCAGATACCTATAAAAGCAGATTGTACTTGCTATCCCCACATGCAATCATTACATTGCACGTTTAAGCAAGTGAACAGCTACTGCAGACAGTAGCACGTAAGAAAATACTTTAAAATTAGGTAACAAATATATATACCTAATCAAAACTAAAGTTATTAATTAAGAAAAAAAATATTAATAAGCACAAAGTAAACATAAGTAAGTATCTTTACTTAATTAAAAAATAAAACTGTCAAAGCATACGCAGACGGACCTGAAAGGGACATACAGGTATGTAACAGTTTGTAGTTACCGGCAAGTAGTAGATGTTTATGAATAGTACTGTACATCCTCTGAAATATGCATATGTGGCAGCAGTAGGTATGTATGCACTGATGCCATGCATAAGTACTGCCATGGAGAAATTGGTGTGTAGCTGTGTGCAGTGGGACATAAGTGTGACATATGTAGCTCAGCATTACATGTCAAACATCTGAACATGTTATCTATGGTCTGTACAGTACTGTGTTTAATGGCAGTTTGGGGGAGTAGTGCAAACACCTATATAAACTTGGATGTCACAGAGTAAGACATGCATGATAGTCACATAATGTGTAGCTTAGCATTGGCAACTGCTGTAGCAGGCTAGTATAGTAATGTATCATTTGCAGCTATATATACCCTTGTACTATTACTGTATGCACACATGTGACAACTGTCCATGTTGTAGCAAGGCCCAACAGGTCATCCATGAGGTGTATGGATTTAGAACAGTGTGGACCCTGTGTCTGTATGGCACACACATATGGCGAGATACATATGTGTCTGATTTATTAGCATCTGAACATGTGCATAGAGCAAGGGACATACTGCAACTGTTTGTGAAGGGCAGACATTTATATGTTGGTGCAGGTTGTTATGTGCATATTTATATGTAGGTTGTAGTGTGTGTCAAACAAGACAGCATACAGTGCTGGCATATGACATGTGTTGTTCAAATGTCGTGGGTATGATTTGTTAGGTTTTTAGTCTTCCAGATAGGGGGTCCTGCTAAAGATACATGGGCTGAGAACACCTTCCATGCATTCTGCACAAGACTGTGCAATATTATTACATAACTGTATCCCTCTCAACCTTTGCATAATTGATATTCCCACCATGAAAGGTGGACTGTATATGTGCCGATATGCATATCTATGTGTACACCACTGGATGTTCATATGTACACTCCAGCTCAATGTTGTACACGTATTGCCATCCCTGTTGTTAAAAGCCCTATACCCATGAACTACCACATAGGTGGTAGTCTACTCAACACCAAAGGTGTGATAAGAGACTACGGGACACAGGTGGACAGTAGTGTCCCTTATGATAATCACAGTGCCACACTAGTCATGTAAACTGAGTACAGTCCACATGTCGTCAGTAAAGGTGTGTCATCCATGGAAACAGAGGTCAGTGTTCCACTCTACTCATCAGTCATAACACCCATCATACAGTACAATGGCCCTGTTGGTATGTACCTCAGAAGACATCCACAGCAACTGTAGATGCCAGACACATACCTCACAAAGAGTATTACCGGACTCAAACAGATGCCCTATGCTAACTGTCTTTCAAAACCACAGTTACACTGTGACGCATACCGCCTACCCAGAGGCTACCTCTGCCTAACATACAAAGCTATGCCAAACCCACAGGTGTTGGACGTGCTCCATGTAAACAGATGGAACTCCATACAAGCTACACACTGTACTGATCTAAACCTTGTAAAGTCAAAAAGCAGAACATGCTTGAGTGGCACATTATCATCACAGACACATACCATACTGTGGAACCAACTACCTATCAACAGCAAATGAAGGTCCTCATTAGCAGTTGCCATGAATAACCATGATGATTGGATGTGAGATAGGAAACACAACCCGGTAATCACCTCTGTGGCTCTGCATGACAGGGGCACATGAACCTACATTACATGGGTGTTGAAGGGCAGGGTACCATATGGCTAGGCTTCCATAGGCCCTATGGATAACAGCCTATCAGCTACCTAGAACCCGATACACACATGCATGCACCTGTTGCATCACATGCTATGTGAGGTTGACTGGGTGTGATGGAGAATGTGTAGGCAAATGTGTCAAAGATGTGTATATGTGTGATAGCCTAGTGGGAAACTGTGTATACCATGGTATGTAGTGTTGTAGCTCTAATCCCATCAAAAGGTATGTATGCTATTGCTAGGCAGGAAAAGCAGTATGGCATATGGTGTGACGTAGTCCCATGGTGTCGACTGGAGTGTGCCATTGTAGGCTAAAGCAGTACATGTATGCTTATTGATTGTTAACACTAGTGAATACAAATCACGTATGAAATGTAGTACTACCTGAAGCTGTAGGCCTCAACAGCACAGTATGGTTTATATCCACATAGCTTGGTAACACTGTTTTGTTTGTTACCTGTAGTCCTCACACATTACATACCTCAGGCATGAGGTTATGTAGGTGCTGACACACAGTACTGTATGATACACAGGTAAATCTAATCTGGGTTGCCATACCATTGCGTCTTGTAGGTATGTCTGATGTGTGTGTGGGTATGCCTGTAACATGTCCTCGGTGGTATGTGTGTCACAAGATATAAGTGCATATCTAGCAACATGTATAGTGTAGTACAGCAGTATACCACCTATAGTGATGAATGTGCACATATGTTACTGAGGGGTTTGCTATCAACAAGTAGCGTGGTGTACTGGCAGTACTGTAACCATACTGTACATTCATTTCAATGGATGACAAATGTCTGTATGCATTAGCATCATATACACCTCCTTTGGCTAGGTGGTGCATTGTGTCACATACAGTGTGTCATGTACTGTTGTATAGTCTTACATACTGGTTCCACTTTGTTGCTGTGCAGAACATGGTTTGGTATATAGTATGTGCCAGGCACTGTCAGGCAGTTGTGGGCTGAGCAGTCATATGTGGTACTAAAAATGTGTATCTACTGACAGCCAATAGGTTGCTATATATGGCATTTCATTGATGTCTGTACTTTAGAATGTTGAGTGTACCACATGACTTGCTCACAATTACTGTTTCATTGTCTTCCAGGGAAATGTCTCACAACAGGAAACCCGCATATTCCCCTGAGGAGGAAGTAATATCAAACACCCTCATACACCATTATAACCTGCTGTTCTCCAGAACCTGCCAGGACCAGCATGGGCACACTGCACTGTGGCAGGATGTTGTCCATCGGGTGAATGATGTAGGCATGCATAACTGGACTTATGAGCAGGTACACCATCACTGCAGTGATTTAATCAGACATGTCCGGCAGCATGCCTCCAGTGTCCACAGACAACAGCTTGCCACAGGTGGTGGTGCTGCAACACATCCCCCCTCACCAGAGTGGAAGAGCTGCTCCTCAGCGTGGCGGCTCCTGGCCAACCAGTACAACACACCTGTGTCATCATGGAGGCCGCAGTCACCCAGCATGGTGATACAGAGTGTGCAGGTAACATGGCATATCTGTAGACCACTGTTATCTCAAGTGTTATAACATGCATTTATCAGATGTGTACTGTGTATGCAGAATATGTGGAGCCTGGTGTCATGCAATACTGATAATTCAGGACAATATCTGTATGCCAGTGACTGTCACCTCATGTACTACTGTAAAATTGCAAACTCACAGCAGCAATGCCATAGTTGTTGACACTGACAAACTGTCTCATATCCTTGCAGGTCCCTCTGGTGTGATAGCAAGACAGCAGACCCATGCTGGTGAGTGGGCTACAGTTAATATAACATATAACATGTGCATGTCATAGGAGAGTTGTAGGCCATATACACATGTTAAACACCTACACAAAGTGCATGCTCTGCATGTTCTCTGTGGGACTATGCACATCCCAGTGATATGAGTAGCTGACTCAAGCACATGCAATACACAGAGCATCCCAAACAAGTGGGGTACACTGTTGTGGACATTGTATAGGCAGAGTCAATACACATGCACACAACATACACCACTTTGTCATATGCAGTATGTGTTAATATGATACACATGCTGTATGTAGACACCTGCTGTAAGGTCATACTCCAGTATCCCATATGTCATCAACACAGCACACATACTATACCTGGGGGTAGAGGCCTATCATGGGGCAGTGTGACACGCGTCAACACACAACACAGTCATATTAGGCAATGCTCCCAATTGAACACCTGACATGCCCATGTAACAACTGTCTGTGAAATGTTAAATGTAGCCTAAGTGGTGCAGGTCAGGTACAGCAAGATAGTTGCCAGTGTGACATATATCAGTGGCCTTGAGTGACCACATGATGCTGCTTGATAATGGCTCATGGTACTACACTATATCCAGTTACAGTACCTACAGTACTACACATAGCATTCATTGTTATACACCTGACAGTTGTGTGCATCCGGCCATGTTATGTATACCTATGAGTGATGGTGCACAGGACATTGGAAAGCGTTTCAGACTTGCAGTGCAATGTTGTGTCCATGTACACATTGTGTTCCAGGGTGAGGCCAATCATTGAACAACATACATGCATCAACGACATGTATACTGTTATCAACAAGGACTCTCTACACTCGCACTGCATGCTGTTGAGCAGCACACATCCTGCATGCTGACACGTGTGATAGGACTCTTTGGCTTGTGATACTGTACTCCACCATCAACCACTAATGAATATGTTCCATATTGCTGTTGGTGTGTGTGTGTGTGTGTGTGTGTGTGTGTGTGTGTGTGTGTGTGTGTGTGTGTGTGTGTGTGTGTGTGTGTCAACTTGACTGAGTAGTGTATTTGTGTGCATGTGTGCATGTGTGCATGTGTTCATGTGTGCATGTGTGCATGTGCTCATGTGTGCATGTGTGCATGTGTTCATGTGTTCACGTGTGCATGTGTGCATGTGTTCATGTGTTCATGTGTGCATGTGCATGTGTTCATGTGTTCATGTGTGCATGTGTGCATGTGTTCATGTGTACATGTGTGCATGTGTGCATGTGTGCATGTGTGCGAACATCCTGTACAGATGGTAAAGTTTGCTTCCTGTCTCCCTCTCACAGGTGCTGAGGTATTGTTGGATGGGTGCAGCAGGGAACCTGAGGTCACTGCCACAAATAGTGAACATGATGATACATGTTTTGTGGCACAGGCATGTTTGACAGAGTATGTCGTTGGTCCACCAATCGACAGTACACAGCTTTCCACCCCATCTATGCACACATACATACTGCCAATACATCCCTCAACACCATTGGCCTTAGGTGAGGAACAGCATACAGTAGGCATTAATCAGGACAGTGTGGTATCTATGGCACATGCAACCCCACACATGTCAGCCATGTCCTGACACCCAGAATGGTACCACATAGGCATATGTCCAGGGGTTCTCGTGGGAGCACCACTGGTCGTAATGCCCCTGGCAGACGTGCCCGCACAGGTCTAACAACCTTAGATATGTTCCGGGCTGTGATGCAAGCACAGGCACGTATGGACTGGCACACCAGGCAGGGACTATGGGTGCAGAGGGCTCATAACACCGCGATCAATGACAGTATCCGTGACCTTGCCGGTGCCATCTGTAATTACACCAATGTCATTGATAGACGTTGGGGGGAGACACTAGATGTCCTCCGCAATGTAATGTCCATGTGCCAGGACAGTGCAGGATGTCTGAGACGTTGACATGGATGTATGCCAGCAACATCATCAGCTGGCAGTCATTGTGGACGACACACAAGTGCCAGCCGCTCCCGTAGTGGCAGTACCAGCCCCAGCAATGTTGTGGCTGGGCTGTCGGTAGACCATCCAAGATGACCACGTGAACGTGGCTCTGGCCAGTCCCAGCAGGGACATGGGTCCAGTCAACATCCCTCTGCCTCTGACGATAGTACTCAGTCTGGCTTAGTACCCGATACTGTCCATGTCACCCCTGCCAGGCACAGGTACTGTGTCCGTGGCCAGAGACAGTGATCTGTACAGCCTGGCAGGTACAGTCTGTGGCTGTCCCACAACCTCCCGTATTTGGCAGCCACAAGGGGGTACTGTGCGCATGCAGACACACACACATGCTACCAACACCTAGGGCTAACACATACACACACACATTACATCATCACTGACCCATACTGTACTGTTGTCCCTCACACACACACACACACACACACACACACACACACACACACACACACACACACATGTCTATTGGATGGGTCATTGTCAGGCTCTGGAAAACAATAACACACCCTGTGCATATGATGAAACTATGCCACCTCCAGTCATCTGTGACATTGATGCAGGAACAGGATAACATGGTGCTGATGCACAGGGTGACCTAATAGCAGTGTAGCAATGTTAACATGTTGTCAACAGTAAAGTGTAATGATATCATTGTAGGTATATCTGAGCAGGCATGATGCATCAAAGCAATGATTATCAATGTAGTAGTGTTTACACCAGTGTTAATTGCAAACATGGATTGTCCGCACATGTGCCAGTTGGCTAATGTGTGTGGTACTGGCAGCATGTGTCGGTGAGTGGACGTTATGTGTGTGCAGTACAGATTTCAAGGTGTACATTTGTGAACATGGTGGAGGTGCACTGGTTGCATGTACGTGTATGGTGGGCACATGGGAAGGGTGACATGCCCTGTATTACACAGTGTTAACACTTCATATTTCCTATTGGTGTCCAGTATGCATTTTACTACGCATATGTCACAACTTGGGTACACATGTGTGTATGACATGGTATGACACTATGCTGTGGGTGATACTGTTAATATTGGTCATTGGTTAGCATTCTGGTAGTGTACATAACCTCAACAGCCTGATTTTAACCAATCGTTAGATGATGTCTTGACAACTGACACACAGCTGTAGGATACACAGTAGCATTTGAATCATTCCGGTACTGTACTATACCAGTTACCAGTGGTATTGACCACCACACATTCCCGTCACCACTCCTGTTTGGCATGTGACCATCCTAGGTACAAGCAGACACACTAGGGATATGTCCATCCACATCTGGTAATGCATATAGTGGCCTACAATGCATTCCCCGGATTAGACACTTATCCTCCACAAGGGTATCATACAGACAGATACCTGTTGACAAACCCATGCTGTGAAGCTATGAGCCAACTATAGCATAGTCATCCACATTTACTACACATAGTATCCTGACAGTACCACATTGGTAGTAGCCCACAACATGTAGCAGGGGTACCGATGTGTACATGCAGCCACATGTGATGTCATCTGTCCTTTGATATTCACATTCCCAAAGGTATGCTGATGCCCCTCAGTGTATCACATAAGCAATAAGGGGTCTGTATGCATATCCACGGAGTTGTTGTATACCTATAATGAATGGCCATTATTGACAGACTGTGTTGTGTTTGAACATGTCTGAAATATGCCCCAGGCATACACCCTCACTCACACTATTCTATAGCAACTGTCATGTGTGTGTGTGACACAGATGACCTAGGACACAGATCACTACAGTGGCTGGACTTGTCACATACATACATATGTGACATACGGTCCAAGAAGCAGCAGCAACTGTCAATGGTAACAGATGTAGTCATGTTGAAAGCAGGCTTCACACCTATGAAGTGATTGAGGTCACATGTACATGTATGTCTTGGTCACACAGTTACCAATTTAGGTCACATGAACATATGTGTATTTGCCACACAGATACCTGAAGTGTGCAATGCACATACTGTTGTTTTACTGATACGTCATACAGTAGTAAAAGCAAAATCCACAACACGTTGATCAACAGTGTCACACACACACTCAGCAATTGCAGGATTCAAACCCCTTCCTAACTATGTTAAGATACTAGAGAGATATGTATTACCACAACGCGCTATATGCTTTACTGGGAGTTTTTATTTCCACTGCTGTATTTGTGGGATACTGACATCATCAAACTGGCCAAAGGGGAATTCACCTCTTTTAATGTGTTTTCACAGTCTACAAAAAGCCCACTCCTCTCATAGGAAATGACACCCAGACATACACACTCAACAATTGCAGGATTCAAACCCCTACCGAACTAAGTTATGATATTAGAGAGAAACGCATTACCACGACGCACTATATGCTTTAGTGGGAGTTTTCATTTCCACTGCTGTATTTGTGGGATACTGACATCATCAGACTTGGCAAAGTGGAATTCACCTCTTTTAATGTGTTTTCACAGTCTACAAAAAGGCCACTCCTTTCAAAGGAAATCACACACATACACAATCAGTATTTACAGGATTCAACCCCTACCTAACTATGTTATGACACTAGGGAGATACGCATTAACACGACACACTATATGCTTTCCTGGGGGGTTTTCATTTCCACTGCTGTATTTGTGGGATACTGACATCATCAGACTTGCCAAAGTGGAATTCACCTCTTTTAATGTGTTTTCACAGTCTACAAAAAGGCCACTCATCTCAAAGGAAATTACACACATATACTCAGCATTTGCAGGATTCAAACCCCTATCTAACTATGTTATGACACTAGGGAAATATGCATTAATATGACATGCTATATGCTTTACTGGGAGCTTTCATTTCCACTGCTGTATTTGTGGGATACTGACATCATCAGACTTGCCAAAGTGGAATTCACCTCTTTTAATGTGTTTTCACAGTCTACAAAAGGGCCACTCCTCTCAAAGGAAACCATACACTCACATACTCAGCATTTGCAGGATTCAAACCCCTACCTAACTATGTCATGACACTAGGGAAGATATGCATTAACACGACATGCTATATGCTTGACTGGGAGTTTTCCTTTCCACTGCTGTATTTGTGGGATACTGACATCATCAGTGTTGGCAAAGAGGAAATCACATCTTTTGATGTGTTTTCACAGTCTACCAAAAGGCCACTCCTGTCAAAGGGAATCATATACACACACACATACTCATCAGGATTCAAACCCCTACTTAACTGCATTATGACACTACGAAAGATACGCATTAACACGATGTGCTATATGCTTTACTGGGAGCTTTTATTTCCACTGCTGTATTTGTGGGATACTGACATCATCAGACTTGGCAAAGAGGAGTTCACCTCTTTTAATGTGTTTTCACAGTCTACAAAAAGGCCACTACTCACAAAGGGAGTCATACACACACAAAGACACATACACTCAACAATTGCAGGATTCAAACCCCTACCTAACTATGTTATAAGACTAGAGAGATACGCATTAACACAACATGCTATATGCTTTACTGGGTGGTTTCTATTCTCCTGCTATATTTGTAGGATGCTGACATCATCAGACTGGACATGGTAATGTGTGTGCACTTTGTTTTATGCAATCCCAGGAATGAACCATGTGGGTAAGCAGGTGTGAACAGCTTGAACAGGACTCCACAATTCTTAGCTTGTGTGATCGATCTGTGGACAAATTACCATTCCTTCATATGACAATACATATTTATGCGCAGATTGTTGGTTTTGTGGATACATGTGTCTGTGATGTTGATAAAGGGCTATTCAAAGTCTATGTGGGATGTGTGTCGCTCCTTTCAGTGATGTATGTCCTGGGTGGCTGCCTTGAAGACAGTCTAGCAGGTTTGGGAAACATGATCTGCCCATTAACATACCAAAGTTGGTTGGGTTGTGTGTTTGTCAGATTCCAGTAGCTCTGTTTCTGACTGCAATCATAATGGACTCCATGGCCTAGCAGTTCAGACTTCATAGGCTTACAGGACTATAGTTCCCATGGTCTGTTGTGCACCAACACTTGTGGGGTGTGCCATATGTTGCTGTAACACATTCAACAGTGTAAGATCCTGTAGAGAGGGTGAGGCTCAACAGACTGTTCAGGTGCAGGGTCTGTTTGTTGTGTAGTTCTCTTATGACACATATGGGGAAACAATGTTATCCAAGTGATGCCATTCATTCAGCTTTGGGAGGAGCTGTTTACCCATTCTACATGTGATATCTCCTGGTATGATGATAGGGCCTTTAGTCAGTGGGAAGTGGGTATGTATGTGTGGGCCTGTCTGACAGGATGTCGGCATTGTCAGTCAGGTACAGTTGACCCTGACTCAGGACATATATGAGTGTACATTGCTATTTCTGACATAGCTGAAGGAGGTGTCATGGTTCTGTCTGTACTCCTTCACAGATAATCTTTCTAAAACACTGACAAACCTGTCCACTAAACCCCTGTTATACTCTTTTACACACTTAACACACTACTGATCCTTTGTGATCAGTCAACAGAGTATGTCATCATAATATCCTGGCATGTCCAAAGGTTGGTTTCGTGTGTACTCTCCAGTCCAGCTGGTGCATATTGGAATTTTGACGCAATGTTACAACTGCCTTATGTACACAGACAACCCTGTCCTCCTCCCAACAAACTCAGATATATGTGAGAGATGCAACTGTATAGACAAACAGGAGGCTGAGCTCTCTCAACCCATGACTGGCACAGTCTATCAGGTGGTGAAGGTAACCACACACACCACAAATCCAGTCTCACATAGACCTATGATGACAGCAAACCAACTACATTACCACACAAAAACATACTCAGAGGCTCTAAATATACTCTGCCTAAGCAGCAGAGACATCCAAAGCAGACACCCAAACAACTGTTAACCCACAGCTATACCCACATATCACATAGTTCACAAAGTCAGTGTGCCACACAATCACTGCCCTTAGGGTTAAACAACGCACCTAATACACTTGTAATAGGTGACGCTTATTGTCAGACACACTGACGTCCCACTCACCAGGCTGAACAAGGAGAAGGTCACTTTGAGCTGTCTGTCGGGTGCCAGGATCTGCCACATAACACATGCACTCAGGTCACTCCAAAGCAAGTACAAATATGGCTCCACCATTGTCCATGCTGGTGTGTAAACCCTCAGACGTTCCTCCCTGGACTACATGACATGAGACATAGAGGAGCTCTCTGATCATGTAGCCCATGCCAGTATGACCCTGACCTTGTGTAGCATCTTACCCTCAACAAGAATGATGTCACAGTATACAGACAAACTGATCATTTTTAACAGTTGGCTAATATATTGGTGTCATTTAAAGGGGATCCAGTGTCTGTCAGCCTGGGATGACATGCTCAACATGCCATGTAGCTTCGCTATGGATGGCATGCTCCTGTCACCCCTAGGCTTTCAAATACTGGCTAAGGCTCTTGCCACCCCCATAGTGGCTGTTTTAAGTGAGGCTCAGAAGACAAAACCACCTCCATAGATGTTACAAGGTAAAAGAAACTGAGGGTAATGCTGCTCAACAACAGATGTCTAACCCTCAGAATGCACACACTCAGGAGTCTCCTCAGTATGGAGACTGTCGATATATGTGCAGTAACAGACACCTGGTTCACGCTCCCAAAAGCACACCAGCACTACCAGGTTTTACTTCATACCATGCTTTTCGGACACAAGACTCGGACCGGCCAACAAAAATAGGGGGAGTATCCATATACATCAAACATACACACACCTCCAGGTTAGTAGCACTGCACAAAGCATCTGAGAACGTACATGTGCAACTAACAGTGGCACAAACTGCATTTCAGTTTGTAGACTGCTACAGACCACACTCCCGAACTCAGGAACAACATTCGGTATTCCTGGGAACACTGGAGAATATGAAGGTCTCTCCAAACACCATTATATTGGGTGACTTCAAATACACAAACATTGACTGGGAATACTACTCAAACACCAACACCCTCGCACAACAGTTGCTAGGATTTATAGACTCAAATGCTATGGCACAACTGGTCACCACAACCACAAGAGGGTAAAACATGTGGGACATGATCATCACCAACATGGGGACTCTATGTTCCACACCAGAGGTATACCCCTCATTGTTAAGGTCAGACCATACATTTATCTCACTGGACATACATATCCCATCCACACCCCCATCCTAGGTGATCTTAGTGAAGTACTTCTCATAAGCAAACGTCACACTTCTACAAACCGAGGTGGTATCTGTCAAAGACCCTGGGACAGTGGTAATTATGGATCAGACCACTGAATCCTTTACAAACGCATTCTGTGGACACCTACTGGAATGCATGGATCGTGCTATCCCAGATAACTACAAGACTCACTCCTCCAAAGGCACGGGACCTGTCTGATGGACCACGGCCATTAATAAGCTATACAATGTCAGGAGGAGGCTACTACATGATTGAGCACAATCACAAAAAGGGAAGGCATCTCTGATCAGTACTAGGAAAGAGCTACGATCACGTGTTGATTCATCTAAGGGCCACTTCTAATGGACACTTGCAACAGACACTAAGGACAATCACATGGCCTTCTTTAGTTATGTCAGGAAACTGGGTGGGTACTCCCAGATATGCTGTGAGTTACTGCATAATGACAATACATACACTGAACCCACTGACATTGCCAACATTCTAGCAAACAGGTTCAGTGGAAATGTTTCCCCCCATCCCCCCTAAAGTGCAAATGTCCATCCCAACAGGGTGTAGCCTCCCTGACATCACAGCTGAACAGGTGAGTGCTGCCCTCTCCATAGCTGACAACACAGCATCAATGGGGCCAGACGGTGTCCCGGCCTGGGTCTTACACAAGATTCATGACGAACTTAACACTCACATTAAGTCATTGTTCAATATCAGAGTTATTACAGGATATGTACCCAAGGAATGGCGTACAGCAACAGTGTTCCCGCTCCACAGAGGTGGTGCCACAAGGGACCCTGGACAATATCGTACTATAAGCCTAACTAGCCCGGTCTGCAAACCTATGGAGCGTATCATCATGGAACCCATACACATAGACATTGGGAACCGACAGACACTGGATCCTACACAATTCAGCTTTGTTGTGGGCAGATCTTGCCTCTTGAACCTGTTCAACATCTTTAAACAATTACCAGGTCCATAAACATAGAGAAGGTTGTCCACACAGCCTACCTGGAGCTCGCAAAACAGTTCAACACAATACCCCACTCGGGCATTATACATAAGCTCACCAGCTTCAATATCGACACATATGTCACAAGATGGATTGCTAACTGGATCATGGATAGCACCCACATGGTCAGTATTGCAGGTGCCATGTCTGACTATACACCAGTTACACATGGCATCCCACAGGGCTCAGTCCTAGGAGCTCTCTTGTTCAGTATATATTTCTCAGACGTACAGGCTAACACAGGAGGAATATGGCTGACCATCTTCGTAGATGACTGCAAACTGTGTGCCATAATCAACTCTCCAGCTGGGGTCTCACAGAGATGGATAACTGGTGCCAGAGCCATGGCCTACAGCTACTTGCCATTAGATGCATAGTCATCCCCTTTGGTAATAACAACGTGCCCACACATTACCACATAGGTGATAATACATCACGTACAGTGGGTGTTATTAGGGATTTGGGGACATGAGTAGTTAGTACTCTCACCTTTGACAATCACGTTGCCAATGTTGTTAGACAGACCTTCTATATAGCCCACCTTATCCCATAAGGTTTCACATCTAGATCAGGTGGGGTTATTGTGCCCCTATACTCATCAGGCCCATGCTTGGATACAATGCCCCATTTCGGATGTACCTTGCCCGACACCTGCAGCAACTGTAATGTCCACAAAAGTACCTAATCACTTAGATCTAGGGACTCACACAGATGGCCTGCGCAGTTTGGCTATGGTAACCCCAGCTCTACTCAGTCACTTACTGCCTACTCGGATGCGATCTGTGCCTGTTGTTTAAAGCCATGTCCATCACAGAATTAATGGACAGGCTCCACCTCAGGATATCAAAGTCCCTTACAGCTACATGCTCCAGGGACGGAAACATCAGCACTGATATTAATAGGACATGCTGGAGGGGCAGATTCCCATCCCAGAGGCTCCACTCACTCTGGAATGAGATCCCAGTCCGACATACGCAGAGACCCCCACTGACCACATACAGGTGACATCTTGACAAGTGGATGGGTGATCGTATGTTTAGCCCTGGGATATGTTCTGGGTCCCTGCTAGACAGAAGCACAATAAAATAAACATAAGTGGGCTATCTTGTGTGACCTACTATTCACAGGCACAATCTACTAATCTAACAGGGTTGCGAAAGCCAAACACACTCTGGCTAGGCTTATACATGCCCTAGGGCAGATAGCCTAGTATCAACCTCTGAACCTATGATAATGTTTGGGATGCACATTGTTCATTGATGAGATTGATTGCAGGTTTTGTTTCTACTTTGCTTTCCCACTTTCTATGAACAACCTAAGTATCTGCATAACATATTTGATTATGACAGGGTTCCACTATATTATATATGTGTCTGTTGTCATACAACTGTGTGCACAAGGCAGATTGGTGAATAGTGCGAGGTTCCTGGGTTAACACATGCAACTGCCAGATATGTGTGGCCCACTGCTGTACTCAGACATGGCCTAAGTGTGTGAGCATGCCCAGTTCAGCCTTTCAGTGTTTTGTTGACTGACATTTGTCTCATTTATTCAAGTGTGTGAGCATGCCCAGTGTGACCTTGCAGTATGTTGCTGTCTGAGGTCCACTACATTTGTTGATGTGTGTGAACATTACCAATATTAACATTTATACTATATGTGTGTTGAAAATCAGGTTCTATTCTTACTGCAGGCCTCACCTTTGTGTCTTAACTCGACAGGGATTATGCTATGCCTGCAAGGTTTCCATGAGATACTTTGCATAGACTTATCAACATTTCTTCATACAAGCTGACCACTGACATACTGTCATGGTTTAGTGGTTCTGTACTATGACTATAGTGCACAGTATCCTGTGTTCGAGGACTGTCACTGCTTCATATTTTCATACTGGGCAGAACAGACTGCTTCAGGAACAGTGAAGCAGATATAACCATGTTTATCTGCTTTTGCTGAACTATGCCCAACTTTGACCAAACTTGCACAACATTGCTCAATGTTAACCAACATTGCTGAATGGTGCCCAATATTGCTCAACATTGCCTGAAGTTGTGCTACTTAGTGTGTGCTATTTTGTTTACATATACTAAATAGTGGTAAGAGCTGTTTAGCACTGCTTTATATTCCTTAACACATGGCAGTCATTGCTTAGGTGGTGCTGCAAGGCTGCCTATGTCGGATGCACATTTTACACTCCCTATACATGTTTGTTAACAGGTAGTGTCAAGTTAGGCATCCCTTTTACTATATGTGCAAGTCGGAGAGAGGTATAATTTCCAGGGTTCCTACTGAGCCAGTGTATATGCTATGTGTTACCTCTTTGCCAAGGCCAAAGCATACTGGGCACGCCTCCTTCTGCCTACTGGGGCAGGCTCAGGTTGTTCCTCCGAGTCATGCTCTGCCTGTGATGGCCTTGGCATTGGTGGGGGGCTGTTTGGCCCGGCCCTATGCTGCTCCTGCTGCAGCTGTTTTTGCAGGATCATATTATGTAGCATAGCACATACCATGACTATTTGGGTACATGTAGTTAGTGAGTACTGCAAGGCTCCACCAGATGTGTCCAGGCATCGGAACCGTGACTTGAGCAGCCCAAACACACGCTCGATTACATTTCGTGTTTGTGCGTGTGCCTCATTATGACATTCCTGTTCAGGTGTGTGTGCATTTCTGATGGGTGTCATCAGCCACGGCTCGAGTGCATATCCAGCATCCCCCACTAGGTGACCATGTGGGATGTCCCCATTGGCAAATGTCTGGTACAGCTGTGTCAGATGCCAGATATGGGAGTCATGGTAGCTTCCAGGGCAGCCAGCACACACATTCATTATTATGCCCTGGGCATCACACACGACCTGGCAGTTGATGGAGGGGAAACCCTTGCAGTTATAGTAGACCCTACCCCACTCACCAGCTGGTGCTTTGATGTGAATGTGCATGCAGTCTATTGCACCCACTACCTCAGCGTATTCCACTATTTGCTGGAAGAGACGCATATTGCTGGCCAATACCTCACGGGAAGTGGGGAAATATACATGATCACTGACATGTGCTGACATGGCATTCAGGAACTGGTGCAGTACCCTGGATGCTGATGTCTGTGAAATCCCCATCATATCACCAGTTGGTCTCTGGAAGGTACCTGTTGCTAGTATTCTTAGGCCAACACATACCTTGGTTTCCACTGGGATGGGTTCCCCTCTGTTGGTTCTGTGTGTGAGGCGTGGCCTGCACATCTCAACAATTTGCTGCATGAGGTCTCTGTCCATTCTATACCACTCCACTATCTCCAGCTCATGTAGCCCCTGGTAGGTTACCCTGGGCCTGTACACTCTTCTCCATCTCCTCACTGTGGGTTGCTCAGCAGCATTCACATTGTCACCACCCTCAGCATGTTGCATATGTCGCCTTATAACAGTAATGGCAGCCCCTAACATTTCTTTGTCTCAGTAAAGCTTTTTCAGTTTTCACTTCTATTAGCTTACTGCAGTATTGCAGTGTCCCTGAGAAAAACATAGTGGAAAGTTGTTTGCTGAGTTTTAAGTGCTGGGCTGGGCTGGGCTAGTGTACTGCCTGTGTAATTGCCTGATTCTGATTGTTTTCACCTGCTAGCTCTGCTAGTACTCCCGGGTTAACTTCCTACTATTTGTTGTGCTTCCTTTTCCCTTTCTGTTTCCTCAGGGGGGCAGCACCGCGCACACAAGCGCAAACACGCGCACACAATCTCACATGCACACATGCTTCCACAGACTATAACTTGCTTATTCTTGCTAACATGCGTGCACACAGGCGCAAACGCGCTTACACGGGTTTCAACATCCTTACACTTGCTTACTCCGGCTTAAACGCGTGCACACAGGCACACACACGCACACACAGGCTTACTCAGTTTTACAGGCATGCACACGCGCTCATACACGTTGCAGGCACTTCTACAAGGAACTTTAGTGTTGTTCACAGCATACACCTTCAATTTCTTGCCTTTAGCTAGGGTACCTGTTGACACACCTCTTCCAGTGATTAGTAACTGACAGCAGACACATGCCACTGTACTCCAATGAGCTTCACTTCTTTCAGACATAACCCCCCTCATGATGTCACCTATCTTCTACTATGTTACACCCCTTATCCTACTCCTACACTCCACTGACTGTGCTCTTTTGCTATGTAAACTTGGGATTCACTATCCTTACCCTCATTTGCATAGGATTGCCTACTAATGCTTGGTTACATCTCTTAGACTGTGCTTCCCCCCTTAGCAACCTCTACTCGGTAGCCATGTTGTCTTTGGACTGCCATTCCCTTGCATTGTATATTAGGGATTACTGTGAAATCCACATTTGTGGATTTTAATTATTGGTTTTCTGGTTTTTACAGTGCAGCGCATTTGCGCGGCACTGCGCTATGCTTAAACATCGGTGATCGGGATTAAAAAAATTATTTTATTTTAATTTTGCATCGGTGAACATTGCCAATGGCTGTATATTTGGCCATTGGCATGCTTCCTCGACTGGATGCATCCTTTTTTTTGGAGCTGTCAAGGCTCTGTTTTGCTATTTGCAGAACCGTACTCAGTTGTCAACGGAGTACATTTCTGCAAATAACACTACTCTTACTCGGACAGTTTAAGGTTTCCTGAATCACAAATTTACCTCATTTGCATACCTTTCAGCAGCAAATGAGGTAATTTGCATAACCTAGTCCTGTCCGTGTAAGAGGAGTTTTAGGAGCTCTCTTGCACGCCCCTGCTGGCTGTTCCTGGATCGCTCAGTAGATATGTTGGCTGCATAGAGTCTTACTCTACTCTTAGACTCCGTGCAAGCCTTCATGAATCCGGCCCGTAATCTTCTACAGTTTTAGTTATAACAGCATTTATGTCTCTGATGATTTCTTTCCAGTTTTCCCTTTACTTTGTACTGATTTTCAGTTAAGTAATTTGCTTTTCATCCTTTTGTCTGTTATCAGTTGGGTGGAGACTGAGTCCCTACAGCTGTGTACTCTATATTTGAAGGTAGTCAAATAGCAAGCATTACAGTTTTTGCTACTGTTCTTTCGAATTAGGGTTTTTACTGTTCTAATATTTCTCTCAATAGTGTCCATTAAACTTCAGATAGTATGCACTGGATATCATATGGTTCAGCTTTATTGACACAGAAATCATTCAATATATGCCTGACTTTTGTATTGTGGATTAGTGTCAGATGTGACAATGTAAGGTCCCCTCATCTCATTGAGCACAAACTTTAATGCAGTAATCAGTCCTGCATTTCTTGTATCGGTCACTTTATTTTTTTTTCAGGAAACCCTGAATAATAATCTGCATGTATAAGATCCATGACTCACTTGAACTGACAAATTAATGCCCACTCTGGGTATGCTATAATTTCTTTGGGTTGATGTTATAACATGCATTGCAAATGGCAACACTCCATATTACATATTCTGTGAAAATCAACCTTGTCTGGTCAGTATATTGAATCCCCTTTGCACATTACTATTCTTTGATTTAATTCATGTATCCTCTCAAGCATTTGTTTCCTCTGTTATCTGGGAACATCAAGCCTTGGAACGTCATATGTTTTTCCTTGAAAGATGTTGCTCATCCCTCTTTAGTATAGATGAGGAACAGGTGGGATAATTCGTTTATATGCTTTATTACATAGAAACACATCAGGATGAGTAGCAACATTACAATATATAAATGAACTGATTAGCTGACAGACTACACAGACATACATGCTTACATTTCAACAACTTACTACAAAATGGCAGTCAGCCTCACACATGCTCAATATTTATACACTTATGCAAGCCCCTAGAAAGCTTCTTAATGGCATACAAACATATTGAGCTACATGCTCCCTGTTAAATAGATTGCCTCAATGAAATGACATTGGAATAAGACATGCAATAATCTAGACATTAGAAACAAACACAATGTTCATGTCCAAGTTACAGTGTATCTGTAACATGGTCTGGAAATGCGACCTGATCTAGTAATACAGTAATCACAACTGGATTTAGCAACTGGGATAGTTTTCAGTGAACAGCTCATATTGGAAATTTTGGGATTCATCTCAGGAACAGGGATATTTACTGGAATGTCCCCTAGAAATTGAATACTGGATAACTCACTCTGAGGTAAAGAGTCTTTCTTACAGGCTAGATGCTGTGGTACAGGCTCGGACACTGGCATCAAATGTTTCTAATTCCACCTAAACTCTACTCCTTGTAATTCCATAATGTATGTTCTCAGCTCTGGACAAATACTCTTCATGACTCCAATCATAACCTTTGCACATTTGTATTCTTACTGTCTCTCCTTCATGTAATGGATTGAGTAGTTTGCTGGACTTACTGTAATAAGACTTCTGGGCTAGGTGCTTCTTTAACAGGTGGGCTTTCACTGAGCTGTTATTTTTAGCACTTGAATAAACTACGGCTGACTGGTAATGTGGTTCTGGTTTGTCTCAACAGAAGTCTCTGGGCAAGTGAACCAAGATGTTTATCATGAGGAATATATCTGAAATTCAAAAGATTTAGGAAAGCATCACTATTATCTCATTCAACTTCTCTAGTAACTGTTGCACACTTTGAACTGCATGTTCTGCCAAACCATTTGACTGCAGGTACTCAGGACTACTTATAACATGGATAAAATCCCACTCCTCAGAGAATCCTTTTGAATTGCTGCTTAGTAAACTATGTACCATTGTCAGAAATAGCTTTGTGTGGACTACCATGGACTGCAAAATGATGCTTCATCTTGGTAATGACAGTACTGCATGCTAGATTGGGAAGTAGGTCAATCTCAAACCATTTGGAATAAGCTTCTACTAACACCAAGTAATGCTGACCATTCCACAATGTCAGTGGCTACTGCTGGCCATGGTAGTTCAGGAATCTGGTTTAGCTGAAGTGGTTTCTTCTGTTGATGTGGCTTTGTACGATTACATACAGAACAAGAAGAAAGTACTCTCTCAATGTTTTGTAACATAAAAGGCCAAAATACTAGTCCTCTTGCCCTCCTTTTAGTAGAATTAGTTCCTGGGTGGCCACGATGCAAGATAGTAATATAGTCTGGTTGCAAGAACTTTGGAACAATCATTTTTGGAGCTTTCATATTGATACCATTGTCAGACAAAATCTTGTCTCTGTAAGGAAAATAAGGTTGCACTTCTTGAGGTAAACTAGATTGCTTTGATGGCCATCCTTGATTGATAAAGTAGTTGAGCTTCTGTAGAACAGGATCTAAAGCTGTATGATTTCTAAGCTCATCAAGATGTGTGGAAGTAAAATTTCTCACTTCCATGACTTCAAAATCAAGTTTCTTATTCTCTTGCAGTTCAGTAGTGTTTCTAGACGATCTGGATAAAGTATCAGCAAGATAAAGAAGTTTGCTTTTTGTGTAGATAAGATTAAAATTGTACTTCTGCAGTCTCAACATCATACATTGCAATCTGACTGGAGCTGTAAGCACAGGCTTTCTCAAAATAATGGCTAGAGGCTGGTGGTCTATTTTGGTCTGTATAAGTCTACCATAAATGTAATCATGGAATTTAGAACAGGAAAACACAATTGCCAAGAGTTCTTTCTCTGAGCATTCTGAATTTCAGTTTGGGTTAGAGATCTGGATGCTGAAGAATGACTGCACCAAGACCAACTTTCTAAGCATCAAAGGAAAGAGTAACTGGTTTCTGAACATCATAGTATCCGAGAGTTGGTGGACTGGCTATTATCTGTTTCAGGACACCAAATGCTATCTGGTGCTGTTCCAGCCATGACCAGGATACATCTTTACATGTCAGCTCTCTGATCGGTGCTGCTAGTTGGCTCAAGTCTGGAATGAACTTGCTAGATAGTAACCATGCCAAGAATGCATTGAAGGGCTTGAACATTGTCTGGAGCTGGCATCTCAAGAATAGCTTTTTGCTTAGAAGGGTCTAGTCGTAAACCTGAACTGGTAAACAAATGACCAACATAAGTAACCTCTTGTAACCTGAACTTGCACTTCTGAGGATTCAGTATAAGATTCACTTGACGTGCTCTTTCCAGAACTGTCAAGAGGTTTCTGTCATGCTCATCTTCAACATTACCTCCTACTAGAAGATCATCCACTGTAATAGCACAGGGATACCCAGAAAAAAATTTGCTTCATTGCATGCTGAAAGATTTCACTGGCAGAATTTGTCCCAAATGCCATTCTCAAAAATCTGTACATGCCAAAAGGACTACTGAACATAGTAAGCAATGAGGATTTCTTGTGAAACAAAATTTGCCAAAATGAACTCTTTGCATCTAAGACAGAAAAAACAGAGGCATTTGGCATCAGTGCTGCAACTTATTTGACTGTACGCATTGGATGATGAGGTCTTTTCAGTCCTTTGTTCAAATATTGTGGATCAATACATATTCTGATATCATCTGAGCTTTTCTTATGAGCTACCACCATAGACGATACTCATTCAGTAGGGGTTGATGAACCCACTCGACAAATTACACCTTGTTGCACCATTTTTTCTCGCTCAGCTTTGACTCTGTTCTGCATAGCTACCAAAGCTTTTTGGGCTTGCCTGACAACTGGGCTGACATCTGAGTCTAACTTCATGGAATACACAACTGGAAGCTTGTTAGTTTGTCTTTGAAAAGATCATTATAGGTACAAAAAGTATATTGGGTGAAATTAGAATAGTGGTCTTTTAAACTAACATGATTGTCTTCCTTATTAAATGAAAGCAGTCCCATTTTCAAACTGTCTCTGAGCCCTAATAATGACTGTACATGCATCTTGACCACATAAAATAACAAGTCATAGCTTCTCCCAGCAGAGCAACATCAAAGTACTACTGAGATTTCAGTTTGATCTCCACCACCATAAGCAACAAGCTTTGCACACTTTGCCAAATCAAGCTTCTCACCAGTACACACTCTAGCAAATGTTTCTGCAGACATAACATTGCACTTTGAACCTGTGTTAACTTTGAGCTCTGTGGGTCTTCCATTTATCCAGATAGTACCAAACACTTCATTCTTTGCCTATAAATCTACTGCATTGACTGTTTCATGAATCACATACACACCATCAACATAAAACATAGGGCCACTGCTTTCTAATTGATCAACTTGTTTCTTTGAATGTTCCCTTTTAATAAAATAATGTGTCCCTTTTGATTTACAAAACCTTTTGAAATGATTCCACTTGTTACATCTGTGACATTGCTGACCAAAAGCTAAGCATTTTTCCCTTTTAGGCTCATGACTTCCACCACAGTTATGACAGTTGGCAATAAAACTGGGTGGGGGCCCATTCTTTGAGTTTGCTGACTCACTCTTATGCTTCACTGAGACTCTGCATACTCTGGATTTTGCTAAAAAGATACAGGGTTTCTCAGGGACTGTTGCAGGGTTTACAGTTGCTGCCATGTGCTTGGGCCTGTTTCTTTTAACCACATGCTGTATACTATCAACATTGGCTTTACTGCAGTATCTTCCATGGCCACTTTCATTTTCTCGTTTGTAAGAACATTTGTGTGCTTTTCTGTAAGCTGATATATCTGACAAATCTCAATGTCCTTATTCAAAGTTAAGTCTCTGTCATGAAGAAAATCTTTCTCACAGCATCATCTTTAATACCACACACAAGTCTGTCTTTTATCAACTTATCCATTAAATCACCAAATCTGCACGTTTTAGTCTTGTTTCTCAAATCAGTTATATGTGCTGCAAAAATTTCACCAGGCTTTTGATCCCATGTGTAAAATAACTGCCTTTCCACTGTAATATTCATTTGGGGCCTACACATTTCTCTAAATTTACATTTTAAGCACTCGGGGTCTTCCCTTGACTCAGCCAGTACAACTATAAGACGGTTTTCCCCTATCCTGCAAAGACAGTAGGTGCATACACAAATGAATGCTCACTTTCGATGGCTTCTGACCTAGCTAAATTAAGCAGAATAAATGCCATTGTACTGTCATCTTTATCAGAAAATGCAGCCATGCATATCATACTCTTGTCCAAACACTCTCTAGTTCTCTGCAATATTATTGTCAAACACAAGTGGTGTGGGTCTGCGAAATCCTTCAGCCATGCCAACAAATTATAGTAAAACACAATGCAATCCAGGTCCACTTGTAATTATATATGAACATGCACACACAGCCAGTATTTGTAATAACATTCAAATGCACAAGAAACTATTCAAAATACTGTACTTTGTGAAATAAGCTTTGAAATGACTGCATTTTGCAAAATAACTGTACTGTAATACTGCACAAACATGCGAGCACCTCATACACTTCAGACAACTCGAATAGCTGTGACTATTGTTAAATAAAGTAGTGGTTAGCGAACAAATGCAGTCATTTCCCTTATTTTATACATTTTATGCAATTTGGACTTTATTTCAAACATTTTCTGTAGTTATTTTGAATATTTCTATTAATATGTTGCAGTTTCAGATATTTCTGTTACCTAGGTTCATACGTGTTTACTAGGCTAACGACCACAAGGGGTTTTTTAAGCCTAGCTATGCATCCCAAATCTCTGACAAGTTCTGATACCCTTGATAAGTGTAAGCATGGGCCTGGGAGATAAACCATTTACAGGTTACCTGTTTGCATCAGAGACATAGGTGCCAAAACAGGGCTGAATTCATTTAGAGTGTTCTGAATACTTTGTTTCATACTTTGTGAATAATAAATCATTTGAGCAAGTTTTAATACCTGAAATTTGTTTCTGACCTGTTTTACAAGTTATATGTGTAGTAGGGATGATTCACTCCTGTATATTCCTCCAGTCTTAACTGAGTGCCTCTCGGTCTCGAATCTGAAGAATCTGGATCCCATTCTGGCACCATGTGCCAGGACTGCACAGTGGTGCAGCGGTAGCATTGTTACCTCACAGCAAGAGGTTCTCCGGTTCAATTTTTGGCTGTAGTGGCTTCTGTGTGGAGTCTGCATGTCTTCCCTGTGTTCATGTGAGTTTTCTCCAGATACTCCAGTTTCTTCCCACATTACAAAGACATGTATCTGGAGTGTTTCTCCCTGGGCCTCTGCTGAAAATTAGCTTCATTCCAAGTCGGAGTTTCCTGGTAAACAAATGTTAAATAAATAAATGTCCTTTTTAGACATGCCACTTCTGACACCATGTCACTCGTCTCTCTTTAGTATAGATGATGAACAGGTGGGGTAGTTTGTTTATATGCTTTATTATATAGAAACACATCAGGATGGATAACACCATTACTAAATATATTTATATGCTTTATTATATAGAAACACATCAGGATGGATAACACCATTACTAAATATAAACAAACTGATGAACTGACAGACTACACAGACATACACGCTTACATCTCAACAACTTACTACAAAATGGCAGTCATGCTCACATGTGCTCAGTATTTATACACTTGTGCAAGCCCCTAGAAAGCTTCTTAAAGGTATACATACATATTGATCTATAAAAGATAAATAAGACTACAGTTTTCTTTACTGATGATCCTTGCTTAAGCTAGCCTCTCATTGTAAGTTATTGCATTAACTGAATTTGCAAGTCAGCATCATTAAATCTCTAGAATCATTTCACTTTTTCATCATCATTATCATTGTCGTCATCAACCCCTTTTTCCCATTTTTTTACAAGGGTCAGGGTGTTGTGTCAGTTGTTTCATCTCTCCTGATTCATTGTCACTCACCTACCTTCTTTGACAGTTATACCTAACTGTCCCAGATCTTCTCTCACACAATCTGCATATCTTTTTGCTGGACTCCCTTGATTCCTCTTGACGTCTTCTTGTCTGTCTCAAATCTTCTTTACCAGATTGTCTTTGGCTTTCCTGCACATGTGCCTGAATCACTGAAATCTGTACTCTTTGACCTTCTCTGCAGTTGAAGCTACTTGGGCTGACGTCCTCATTTCTACATCTGTCCCACAGTGTGCATCCTACTACCCATCTCAGGGACTTCATTTCTATCCCCTTTAGCTTTCTCAACTGCTTTGCCTTTACTGCCTAGGTTTCTGCACCATATAGCAGTACTGGTCCCACCACTGTTTTGTATAACTTACTTCTCATCTTTTTTGGCATTCTTCTGTCACATACTATCCTGACACTGTATATCAGCTGTCTGCAGACTCTCTGAATCCAGCTTTGGCTTCCTCATTTGGATTTTCCGTCTCCTCAACCACCCCTCTAGATACTTGAAGCTGCTAACCTGTTCCACTATTTTCCCTTCTATCTCAGTTCTCAACTTCTGATCTCCACCATTTGCTGCCATTACAACTGTCTTATCTGTACCATCCATTGTGCTGTCAGTTTTGCATTCCATTCCCCTATCATCTGATGAAGTTCTTCTTCAGAGTCTACATGTAATGCCGCATTGTCTGCATACAGAAGCTTTGTTGATCTATCCCCACTGATCTGTTTGCTAGTGCATTCCACTACCAGTATGAACTACAGTCAGCTGAAAGCTGAACCCTGCTACACATCTGCTCTCACTGGGAACCCCTCTGTAAGTCCAAACACTATTTTTACTAGTATTATTGGGTCCTTTTACATAGACTGTATTAATTTTACTAATATCTCTGGGACATTGAACCATCGCAGGACTGCCCAAATCATCTTTCTTGGAATCTTGTCATATGTTTTTTCTAAGTCTAGGAATGCCCATTTGGACTATTTACACATCTCTAGCTTCTTCTCAACTATCTGTCTCACTGCAAACATCAGGTCAGTTGTGCTGCATCCTGATCTGAATCCATATTTCTCAGCTCCCATCTTACTTTATAGTACTATCTGGATTTGTTTATCAGTTACCGTCTCCATAACTTTCATGAGGTGTGAGAGGAATTTGATATCTCTGTACTTCCCAGATGATCTGGTCATGTTGATTAATCCTTTCACTTTTTCTTCTGTCATTAATAATTACAAATTGCTCCAATCTCTAGGTCTTCTAACAATTACTCATGCTTCCTTGGAAAGTATGCTTTATTCAACATGTCTGCTATGTCTAGTTCTATACCTGGTCTTCACTTTCAGATCTTTCTTCATAGATTAAACAACATCCAGTGAAGCTTCAAAGGTGCCTTATGCAAACACATTCTGAATCTCTTTTGCAAAGGTCTATGGTCTTTTACCACCTGAGCGTCTTTATCAAAGACACCTACATGAGGGTTTCTCACATCCATTTAGCATGACAGTAATTCTGCTTATATATATATATATATATATATATATATATATATATATATATATATATATATATATATATATATATATATATATACATGCATCTGTCTCATGCATATGTAAATAATCTTGAACCATGGTTAAATGGTTTATTATTTTGTAGGATCACAGCTCCTATACCATTTTAACTGTCACCTACATGCAGCAAAACTGGCTTGTTTACATCATAGCAGTTAGCACTGGTGCATCTATAACTAGTTTCCTAAGCATTTCAAAACTATTTTCTTGTCTGAGTTCTATTTCCAGACTACATCGGTGCTAACAGTTTTCTTAAAGACATAATTATCCTATACATATAAGGTGCACACTTTGAAACAATATAATTCATCATTCATAGAAACCTTTGTAATGCTACTTGTCTTCTGGAATTGTTATTTGCATAATTACTCTGATTTTTCCTGTAACAAATTCAAATTTCACTGTCATTAAACTATGATAAATATATTTCAGATTTGTCACTGTTGAACAAGCAAAGGTAAAAACAATAAATCTAAGAGCACTGCAATTACTCTTTTCAAATAATTATTTTCTCTTAATCTAGTTATCAACTCTACCATCTTTCTCTTGGCATGTTCTTTCTGCATTTGACTCCATTCTAATGTAGCATCATTTATATTTGTGGCACCTTCCAAACATTAAATTACTTATGCAATAGCTCCTTGAAACCCCTTTCTCTAGACGTGATAATATACCAAAAATCTAAGGAATCTGTAGCTTACTAACTGCATATTAAATATACCGAATGCTGAGCCTTCTTCATCTATGTATATCTACCAGAACCACAGATTTGTATCTAGTATTAAAAGAACACAGCATCTTGCTTACGTGAGACTATTTCTTTAACTGTAAGTGAAGTATAACTGTAAGTGAAGTATAATGATCTATTTTGATTACTATAAACTCATGGGTAGTGTAGTGGTGCAGTGGTTAACATTGTTGCCTGACAGCGAGCAGTTCTCTGGTTCGATTTTTGGCTGGGGTGCCTTCTCTGCAGAGTTTGCATGAGTTTCCTCCCGCATTCTAAAGGCATGCATCTGGAGCATTTCTCCCTGAGCCTCTGCTGAAAGCAGGCTCTGTGGAGCCTAGTCAGACTCATATTTTCCTTTACAGAAATAGCCATACTATTCACCCATTCTTTTGACACTTATTGATTTTTAATGACATGTAAGCTTTCCATCCACTTCATTTCCTGTTTTATTCTGCTCTTAGGTGCTGGAGGGGCTTTTCTTGGAGCAAGTATTGCTATCATAGCATAACAATTAATTTATGTATGATATTCTCTTTGCAAACACTCCAAGTCTATAAAAACTCAGCATAGCTATGAAGGATATTGTGCTTTTGCAGCTGTATGACTTGTCCATATACATGCACTGTATGCTTTCTGTATATGTTTTGCCTTTCCAAACTTGTCACTGGCCAAATAACTCAAAATATCAGATTTGTTTAATGTCTGCAGTATCTGACCCATTGACTTTATTTGGTTGCACAAATATGTTAACAATATGACAGTCTTAATTTTAGTGTTTTCAGATCTGTTGCTTCAAACTATCTACAGATATAGTATTACACTCTGCTCCTGGGTCTATTAAAATTTAACATTATGCTTAATAATTCTCACCATTTCTTGGTAGCTGTCTGATTTACTCTCTTATTTCACTGCCTCTGATGCATTTGATTTCACTGCATTAACTCTTTTCAGTTAATGGTACCCACCAGAGCTAATTGTTGGTTCAACTGATTGCAATGTTTCTGTTCAGCAGCATATACATTTCTACTTGTCTTTCCTTTTACATATTTTTGCAAAATAACTCTACCACAGGTTCGACATCAGGGTGAGGCTTCTTCTCATGCTTAGCACTACGCAATTGCAAGTGGTTATAATAGTTTTTGAATTTCATCTCACCGTATTTTCTGCATATCTGACTGCTATCCTTTTGCATCCATTACTGTTCCAAAAAATCTCATTTTAATTTTCAGTTTTTGCATTTTATTTTTCTTGCATTATCTTACACAAATCTATTTCCTTCTTAAATTACTCTGCACTTGCAATTTTGCTTGCATTGCATGCAACCATAGCTTTTAGTATGGTCATGTATTTTTCCTTGAATAGTCTGCTCCATTTTGATTACTACTTTACACCATAAACTGTTCTATTTCTTGTTAAAAATATGCAGCTCACCAAATTCGCAGTCCTTGAGTCAGTTCTTCAGCTTACTAATATAAGCATCTAGTACCTTTTTTGGTCCTTTGGCCCTTATAAAGAATGAATGATGCATAAAGAGAAAGTTCTTTCAAGGTTGACAATAACAATAATTACTTGAACTTCTGCTTAGCTGCTGCAATTTCATCTTTCTCCTCTTCATGAAAAATAAATGAGATAAATGTCTTCAAGTTGTCTATCCCAGTCGCTGGCAGAAATGTGGCACAATGTACATTTTCAGGCTCCTCACCTAATCCATTCACAGTAGGAATAAACTGAGTTAATGGATCAGCACTTCTCCAGTTTTCTGTCTTGCAATGACATAATTTTTAATGGTTGCTGTTGGAGCATTTTTTTCACTGAGAATTATGTATTATGTATTCTGTGCTTCCAAACACATAAATTATTGAAAACAAATATACTTCTGTACTTATGCAAAAATATTTTACTACTTCTACAAACTGATACCACAAAGTTCATAAAGTTTGTCAGTATGATCTGTGAACTGCATTGTCATTGCAGATGAGGTTCTAGCCTCAATATGGTGCTTATTCAAATTGTTTTCTAGAAGGAATGTGTACTGCATAACATGCAACTCTTACCGCAGGATTTAATAAACTCCATGTAGGCATCATGTAGAGTCTACATGAAATGTATCTGTGTACACGGCCACAGTTCCCCCTCAGCAGAGTGTTATGCATATTAATGATGGTGTGCTGCCAAGGGAAAGCATAGGAACAGGGTTATGGAATTGGTGTAGAGAAACGTGTGGAAGCTACCCATGGCTGTGGGTGGCATGTACTGCTTCTTGCTACTGTTGAAATGCAGTGAATTGGGTCAAATGTGCAATATTTTATTTTAATTCTTTTTTTCCCCATTTTTTTGCATGTTTGCGCAGTATGGCATGAAGCGCAGCAATGTCAAGCTGTGTTGACATATAGACAGATGACACCTGTCAGACATCTAAAAATATAAACTGGGTGTCATTAATCATCATAATTATGTATTTTTGTTATTTTAAATATTTTTGTATTTTTTCTGTTTTATTTTTTTTAATTACTGTTTGCATAACATTGCACAGAGCCAAGCAGTGCTCATACATACATTGCCAACAGTTGCTAGACATCTAAAACAGAAACCAGATGTAATTAATTATTTATGTTTGGGACTATATAAGCACATCTGTGTGGCATGCCATGGTGCTTAGCAATGGTAACAGATAACCTAGTGGTATATGTGAAGGTATACTAGTTTTCATAATATCCAAGTAGCTAAATGGGTAAAGATACAGACTAATGTTTAGTAGGTTTTGGGTTCAAGTCCGTAGGAGTGATAAGCTGTTTATAATTTAATTTGTTATATATGTTTAATTTTAAAAACAAATTTGTGAAATATGGCACTGCTGTGCTGTTCTGAAAACTGCTTAAACATGCTAATGGCTACTTTTGTTTATGTAGTGCTGAGCTTAGCTAATACCTCGGTTGTGCAAGTTTTCCTACTGCTTAGCTGCATTAAGCTGGTTTGCATGATGCTAAGCAACATGGTGTTTTTTTTTGAATGTTGCTCAGTGATGTGTAAGGGTGGGAAAACAGCCTATATTAGGCACAATAGTTGGGAATTCTGCAATAATCTTTGGAGTTTGATCAACTGGTGCTATGGTAGGTAGTGCTGGTGAAGGTGCATGCTTTCAGGTGCAGAGATGGGGTATTCAGGAATCCAGGGTCTTTGTTGGGCTTTTGGTAAAATATCATGAACCCAGGTTGCTGCAGAGTGATTTCCAGGGTTCGGAGTGTAAGACGGAGGCCTGGGACAGGTTGGCCAGGGAGCTCACCAGTGTTACTGGTATCCCTCGAGCAGGTGAGCAGTGTCATTACCATTATGATGACCTAAAGAGGAGAAAGAGGGTAACCTTGGACACCTCGTCCAGGATCCAGAGCTGGGATTGCCCCATTAATATGTAAATATGTTTTCCTCTCTTTTACCAGTACGCAAGCTGAATGTCTGCAAAACTGGTATGCATAATCGTGTGCTTCTCTCTCAACAGCTGCAGCTAAGAGGGTTCACAATGTTGAGTCCCATGCCAGGCGCCTGGCCAGGTTGCACTGTGAGTGTGATATGTACAAATTTATCATGCTAACTGTAGTGCAATAAGCAAGAAAGAGTAACGCATTTACTGCAATAATGTATACACCATAAAAACTGAGTCAATAAATGGACAATTAGAACTGTATTGCAATAAATAGGCAAGTAGAGCTGTAGTGCAATAAATGAGCAATAACAACTGTATTGCAATAAACAATAAACAATACCAATAACAGCAAGCAAAATGATGTACAGCAGAATTGAGTTGTCATAACTATTGCAGTAGAGCTGTATGCATCACGTGTCTATGGTAAGGTTGCTGCAGTCAAGTGTAACACTGTAATAGCTGTAGAATGCAAAAGTAATGGCCTGCAAACTGTATTGTTTAACTCACAGTATGATCCAAGGCTGTCTCCAGGACAATATTGGTCACATAATGCTCTCTGTCTCTTCTACTTCAGGTAATAAAGGTATAAGGTTGAGGTAGCCCAGTCTATGGGCAGATTTTGTGTTTGTGTGGATTTCACAGACATTTATCAGCAATACCAATAAAATGTTAAGCAGCATTGTTCATCCCTACAGAAATCTGTTTTAATAAATGCATTATGGGCATATTCCACACATGTGTGTTCTACCATCAGTGGAGTCAAGAATACCACTGTAATAGTTCTGGAATGCAAAACAAATTCAGACACATAATGTATCTTTTTCTCCCACACCAGGAACAAAAGGTATATGGGTGAGGTAGCCCATGTTATGAACAGATATGATTGTGGTTACATTTCACAGACACTTATCAGCAATACCAATAAAGTGTTAAGCAGCATAATTGATTCCTAAAGAGATTTGTTTCAGTAAATGCAGTACGGCTGTATGCCATGCATGTGTGTTCTACTGTCACTGCATCAAGTATAGCACTGTGATAGTTCTAGAATGCAAAAAAAAATCAGTCACATAATGTATCTTTTACTCCTACTCCAGGAACAAATGGTATACCACAGGACACATAGCTCACCTCCACATTTTGCAGCTCAACCTAAGCCCCTAAGGCTAAACAACTTGCCCAATTCACTAATCATAGGAGACTCAATAGTGAGGCACACAGATGTCCCACTCACTAGGTTGAATAAGGAGAAGGTAACAGTCAGCTGTCTATCAGGTGCCAGAATCTGACACATAACACACACACTCAGGTCACTCCACAAGTACAAGTATGACTCTGTCATTGTCCATGTGGGTGTAAATGACCTGAAAAGCACCTCCCTGGACTACATGAAAAAAGACATGGTGGAGCTCTTGGATTATGTGGCCCAGACAGGTATGACACTAGCCCAGAGCAGTATCCTACCATCACCCAGGATGATATTGCAGTACAAATAAAAAATGATTGACTTCAACATTGGCTAAGTTTCTGGTGTCATTCTAAGGGGATTCAGTACCTGTTTGGTTGGGATGACATGATTGACAGACCTCGATGCTTTGTCAGAGATGGCTTGCATATGTCACCCCTGGGTTTCCAAGGAATTGGCTAAGGCTCTTGCCAACCCTATATTGCCTTTTTAGGCAATGTCCCAAAGACCAAATTACCACCATAACAACTATAAATAAATGCAATCTGAAGGTCATGCTGCTCAATACTAGAAGTCTAAATCTCAAGATGCACTTGCTAGAAGCACTCCTCAAAATGGAGATCATCGACATTTGTGTTGTAATGGAGACCTGGTTTAAAGCAGCAGAAAGCACCCCTGTGCTACCAGGCTATAACTCATTGCAAACACCTCCAGACTAGTAGCCCAGCGTAATGCATCTGAGATACTTCAGGTACAACTAACATTGGGTAAGATGGCGATCCAGGTCATAGCCTGCTATAGGTCCTCAACCATGTCCCTAGACTCTCACTCCATGTTCCTAAGCACCCTGGAATCCATCAAGGTCAAACCCAACACTCTCTTACTAGGAGACTTTAACTACCCCTATATCAACTGGGATAACTACTCAAGCACCAATAAACTGGCCCAACGCTTACTGGAATTCATCAATTCCAATGCCCTGGACTAGCTCATTCTGACCCCCACTAGAGGAAGCAACATCCTTAACCTGGTTATTATTAACATGGGCGAATGTAGCTCTACATCAATAGTCAATCCCTCCCTAGTCAGTTCTGACCATAAACTAATCACCATGGAAATCCACATCTCATCCACAACCCCTGCAAAAGTAACCACCTTGAAAGACTTCTACAAAGCTGACTTTGGACTCCTAAAAACAGAGGTGGCTAACTTCATGGCACCCATGCAAATGGAAAATAGCTACATGACTGCCGAATCATGCACCAATGCACTGTATGAACATGTACACAAATGCATGGAACTAGCCATACCCAAAAGAATCAAGATGCTCTCCTCCAAAAAGGAAGCCAGTCTGGTGGTCCCCTGCCATTAATACACTCTACAACAGAAGGAGGAAACTGTTGCAGAAACAGGTGAAGTCCCAAGACTGGAAAAACTCCCTTATTAGCCTCAACAAAAAGTTGAGATCCCTCATAAAATCCTCTAAAGCCAGCTATGAAGTCAGAATTGCAGCAGACACTAAAAACAATCACAAAGCCTTCTATAGCTATATCAAGAACCTCCACGGCAATACCCAGATTTGCTCTAAGATACTGCACAATGGTATCTCCTATACTCAGCCAAAAGATATTGCCAACATACTGGCTGACAGATTCAGTGTCAACTTTACCCCTCTCTCTCCCCCTAAAGGAGCAATCACAACAAAGAATGCCAGGCATCCAGCATTACTGCAGCACAGGTTAAAGCTACATTATCTAAGGCCAAGAATACAGCTTCCATTGGACCCAATAATATCCCTGGCTGTGTTCTACATGAACTACAAAGTGAACTGGTAGCACATCTGTGTGCCCTATTCAGTCACAGCCTCAACTCAGGCTTTATCCCTATCAAAAGGTGCACTACTACAGTCATCCCTCTCCATAAAGGGGGAGAGACTATAGACCCTGGGAATTATTGTCACATTAGCCTGATGAGTCTGATATGTAAAGCTATGGAGTGCATCATCATGGACCTGATTAACAAAGATATAGGAAATCTCCAAACTCTGACCCCACACAATTTGGCTTTGTGAAAGGGAGATCATGCCTGCTCAACCTGGTTGACTTATTTGAGTCAATCACCAGGGCTGTTGATGAAGGTAGGGCAGTGCATGCAGCCTACCTCAATCTGCCAAGGCCTTTGATACCATTCCTCACTCGGGAATTATTGATAAACTCACCAAACTAGGCATCAACCCCTATATCACTAGGTTGGCTGCAAACTGGCTCACAGATAGAACACACATTGTGAAAGCAGCAGACTCCAAGTCAGACTGCTGACCAGTCATGAGTGGAGTCCCACAGGTATCAGTCCTGGGTCCTCTCCTGTTCAGCATCTACTTCTCAGAAGCCCAGGCCAACACAAAGGGACCCTGACTGACCAAGTTCACAGATGACTGCAAGCTGAGAACCATTATTAACTCCCCAAGTAATGCAGACATCCTACAGAAAGGCCTCACTGAGACCAATGACTGGTGTAGAAACCATGGCCTTAAGATTAATGCCAAAAAATGCGTCATCATCCCCTTTGGTAAAAACTCACTTCCCACTAATTAACACATCGATGGGAGCCCACTGAACACTGAAGTTGTTATAAGAGATCTGGGGACGCAGGTTGACAGCAACCTCTCTGACCACCACATTGGCACTGTGGTCAGAAAGTCCTTTTATGTGGCACATCTCATTACCAAGGGTTTTGCATCCAGGAAGAAAGAGGTCATCATCTCTCCCTAGTCTTCTCTCATTAGACTAATCATCGAGTATAATGCCCCATTTGGCATGTACCTCACTCGACACCAGCAACAGCTGGAGAGGCCACAGAAGTACCTCAGGAAGAGGATCATAAGCATTAAACACATGTCCTACACGGACAGACTCAAAAGACTCTGGCTATTCTCATATCACCTACTTAGAGGTGATCTCTGCTTAACTTACAAAGCCATGTCTGACCCAGCTCCTTTAGAAATGCTACATCTAAAGAAATCCCAATCCCTCCGCACCACATGCTCCAGATACCTCAACCTCTTTACCACAATCAACAGAACATGCTGGAGGGACAGGTTCCTCACCCAGAGACTGCCCAAGCTCTGAAATAGACTTCCCATACATATCAAGGAGAGCACCTCGCTGATGCTCTTCAAGAGAAATCTTGAGTGGATGGGTAATAGAAAGTTCATCCCGGGGATCACTCCAGTGGCTGTACTTGATAGAGGCACTGGGAACTAATGCTGGGCAGCATGATGTCAGAGCACTTCTATGGGCTAGGCTTATAAAGGCTCCAGGGCCATTAGCCAACAACACACCAATGAGCCTATGAACCTATGGTATATGGTTGAGGTAGCCCATGTTATGAGCAGATATGATTGTGCTAACATTTCACAGACAGTTGTCAGCAATACCAATAATTTAAATTTTTTGCAGATGTCCCCTGCAGTCACAGCTATTGGGTTATATTCCCATGTCTGCCAACTAAATTATGATGGATGTCTAGTTTTGTATTTATTTATTTATTTAACATTTGTTTACCGGGAAAGTCTGACTTGGAATGAAGACAATTTTCAGCTGAGGCCCCGGGGAGAATACCAGATGCATGTCTTTGGTAATGTGGGAGGAAACCGGAGCACCCAGAGGAAACCCACAAAAATGCAGGAAAGACATGCAGACTCTGCACAGAAGGCATCTCCAGCCGAGAATTGAACTGGAAAACCTCTTGCTGTAAGGTGACAATGCTACTGCTGCACCACTGCATCGTCCATGTTTGTGTACTGTACACAAACATGCCTCTCAAGTGTCAAGATTTTACGTAATGTAATTAAAACTGACAAATCCATCTGTAACAGGATTACCAGAAAAATGATTACCTGGAATGCAATGTATTATCTACCAAATCTGCTTACAGAACACCTTGGTAGTTACAGTAGTCCACATTATGTGAAAGTATTCTGTGTAGTTGTGTACCTGCATTTGTTATTGCTTGGCCCATACTGACCCATGCTAACAGCTTGAGAGGAATGTACATGCTACATCAGCTATAGGAAAATTGTATTCTCTGTACTCAGAACTGACACTACACACCAGTAGAGTATGTAGTATTAGTGTTTTCAGGGATATAGTCTGCATTGTCAGTAATGGATTGTTTCTCTCTCTCCCCACCCCTTATCTTCATTTATTTATTATTGATACTTATTATTATGATTTAATATTAACACATATTGTTAAACTAACTGCATTTTTGCAAAATGTAATGTAATATTGTTATATGTTATTATGATTCACTATTAACATACTTTGTTAAACTATTTTGTTGCCCTTATGGTTCACTTTTTACTGGCATGCTGTTATCATACTGACTGTTATGTTAATTACTGTTGCCTTACACATACTATACATTAATATGTATTTGGATTAATTAAAACGATGTTCCTTTCTGTTAATACTAACAATGGTTTAGTTATTACTAACCATAACTTATTGCTATACTTCATTCACCACAGCACATGAAGGTAGGCCGAATCCAGCTAATCCACCTACTTTGCCTCAACCAGCTGTGACACCAGATCCCAGCACATCTGGGACCCATATTGGTGGTGCTCTCTCTGCTGTCTCTGCCCTACTGGCGGCGGCAGGTAGTACCACCCCATGGGACGGGGACAGCCCCCCTATGGGAGCAGTCATGGAGGTGATGTTGTCACCCAGAATGAGTTGCTGATCTTAGTGCACAGGATAGTCTACCATGGGTTTGACCGCCACCTGTGCTGCATTGAGGGCATGCTGGCCAACCTAATGGGGCAACCTCACCCCAGTGCCCAGCCTCCAGCACTTCCACCCTTGAGGCAGTGAAGGAGCAGTGCCAACAGTCCCGTAGGTGGGAATGTGAGTCATGATGCTGCTGTCTGGAGGTACATGGGACTTGGATTCTACATCACCCTCCCTATCTAAGATGTTCACACCCCCTCATGTGTCACACATTGCCCTTGTCTGTTGTCTTGTTTGTATTGTCTGTCTGCAAATACATTCTCACCTACCCAACTTACCTCCCCTACATGTACCTATGTCCCTTCCCCAACATTTCACTCTCACCTTAGGAAAAAAAAAAATGGGCACTTGTCCCCAAAAAAAATTTCATCCCATACATAGCTATCCATTTTGCACATGTGCCACTAGACACACATAATTTGGTCCAATTGGCTTATGTTGCCCTCACCACTCTCTCTGAGTTTGAGTTCAAAGTCGTACAAATTCTGTCAAAGTGCACAGTTGTTGCTGTTTAAGAAATGGATAGCAATGGTTCTTTCCTACACCCTTCCTGCACATCCCTCCATGCCTTTCACTATGTTTTCCTCCTGCTTGCACACCATTTCACCACTTTCCCATCTCCTCATTTTTCTTTTGTTATATTTTTTAGTGTATTGCTGTGTGTTGCACAGCTTCGCTAAGCTCAGCTAAATAGAGCTATAGTGACTATATGTGTTTTTAAACTTCTAATACACAGTTGCAAAATAAACATCTGTCCTATATTTTGAACCCAAGGCCATCACACCTGCAGACTACTGCATTAACCTGCCACGCCACACAACTTTTACTTAAAACAGGTGGTTTAAAGAAAACATAGTAATTGCCAGTTACAGTCATTAAGCGTGTTTCAGCGAACCTGTTGCAGCATGCAAACTTAATTAAACAGTAATTAAATTAAAAAAAATAAAAATGGGAGTGTACCTTGGACTCTGGTGCAATAGTACACCACTAGAAAGCCAAAGACATAATAATGGATGTAAGTGAGGCCTGTGATAGCAGATAAATGTGCTTTTCAGCAGCAACATGTAGAAAGACATCTGCTAAAGCATTAATGGCAAAATACATGTTCAGCTGGGACTCTGGTGCATGCATACATCCATATAAAGTCATGCACATACTGATGAATGTAGAAAATGTATGTCACAGCCTGTATGTGTGCTCATATATCTTACAAATACACCTGCTGCAGCACTGACTCTGTTAATCACCTTGCAAATGGTACATTTTGCCATACACAGTCCTGGGTTCAAATCCAGTGGTGTGTAGAAGTGAATTTACAGTATTGTGAAGGCAGCAGTTAATGACTGAGTCATGCACTATTTATCCACACAACGCATTTCAAATGACATGTCTGGAGTCACAGGCCTGCACGTAGGAACACACTTCACATATCCCTATAACAAAACTATATGTGCATAAAGTGTCACACCATGCATTAATTTCCATTCACACAGAATGTCAATGCAGGTACTGCAAATGAGGGCCACTAATATCAGAGTGCACCACACAATCCTTCCAAAGTCACTGTGCAGATTATCACAGTTGCACAGCTAACATGCACATTAGAAGTCCCTGCTTGTAACAACACCTGCCCTCATACATGCTGCAAATTACTACCAGACTGTAATGCATGGCCTGGCAGTTGCCCAAATGGTGGACATAGTCTTATATTTACACCCCATCTTACCCAAGGACACACCAAACATGTTGCCTAATACTCTGTTAGTCAACCATTGCTTAATATAATTACTTTAAACACATGCTTTATTTGGAGTGGAAAGGGTAGCTTCACTCTGACTCTGCCTCTACAACAAGGCTGACACAGATGTTCATCGTGTTACCCTGCTGCAGTCATCACACTTGGGTTATCCTGCCATCAGGCGGTCCCGCAGTCGGCCCGAATTCCAAAGTCTTGGTCCAGCATCAGTTGCTGTCACTTCTTCCCTGACGTCAGTGCGCCAGGGGTATATAAGAGGCATCCAATGCCATTTTCTTCAGTCTTTCTTGCCACGCAGTGCCCGAAGCAGAAGCAGTTCGCAAGTGCCGGTTGGCCGACACCTGAGATTTTCAATCTGAATTTCAGTCTGAAGTCTTCAATAAAGCTAAGTACCACATTGGGGAACATTTTCTTGCCTCAGTCCGATGTCAGAAAAAGTTAACAATTGCATTTCTTGTGGGAAGCAAATACCTCATAAGGATTTCCATTCCTATTGTATTCCTTGCCTAGGCCCAGACCACGACATCACAGGTTGTCGGTTTTGCACTAGGTTTAATAAACGAACTATCAAACACCGTTTTGACTTCACACGGCATTACTTTGGTAGGAAATTTAATTATATCATGCCGTCGGAGCAGCCGACGACCGCCACTCTTAAAAAAACGCAAGGATAAGGACAGGCAGCCTAGGAATAAGCCAGACGCCAAGGCCTCAGCTGGGCCTGTCGCCGGTTCTCCGGTTTTCAGTGAGGCGCCTACGCAGCCCCTGACTACCGCAGAGCTGGAACCCCAGACAGCTGCGGATTCCCATGCAGAGCCTACTAAGCCAATGCAGCCTTCTACTGACACTGGAGCAGAACTAGAGACAGGTGCAACGGAAACACCTTCAGTTTCTGCAGGTGTCTTCAGACCGACTACACTCACCATTAAATCTTATGCTAAACTTAAAACTCCTTTAAAACCAAAGAAAACTGTACATCAGTCTACAGTTCAAGGCCCCATGCCTAGGAAACAGATGCTTAAGATGGCTGAAGATTTGATTACCCTTAGCAGGGGTTCCCATCCCCCTCCTGATAAAAGACCTAGACAAGAGGAGGATTATGCATCCTCTGATTAGGTTTCTCTCTCCTCAGACTCTTCTGAGGAACAGGATTACACTTTTCCACCTTATGAAGATTCTGATGCTGAAGACTCTATTCCCTCATCATCTCCCCCTGAAGACTACTCCTTTGGGGAAACTTTACATACCATGAGGGAACATTTCCACTGGGAAGGCCAGGATTACTCCGATTCTAAGAAAAGGCTCTGAGAGTTCCTTTTACTACCCTAGCACAGACCTCTTGCTATTCCTCCATTTCTGGATATTGTGGATGATGTCTACTTGGAGTCTAGTTTAAATCCAGACTCTCTTCCTCCTGCTCCAGCCAAATGGGACAGATACTACAGAGTACCTGACTCACACAAATTCCTATATAAAAGCCCTGTAGCTGACCCAGAAACAATTTCCCAGGGTCCTAAGGGAGCAAAAGCTTCTATGGCTAAAAATCCTGTGCCCTCTGAAAGGGATTCCAGAGCCCTAGATAGATGGGGAAAGAAAATATACACCTCAGCTACTCTTGCTATGAGAGCATTAAATTGCCAGTTTCACATGTTGAAATATCAACAATTTCTAATGTCTCAGTTAAAACAAAAAATGAGCACACATTCAGAACTGCCTTAATTCAAAGAAATGCAGGATCTGTTGCATGCAGCTGAACAGGTGGGCAAACATACTTTACAATGCGGATTTGACTCATTAGAAGCTTCTTGTAGAGCAGCTGTTACTGGCTCTGTCATATGTAGGCATGCTTGGTTAAAAGAACAAACCCTCCCTGGCCATGTTAAAGCAAAATTATTGGATGCACCTTTACAACAGGATGTATTATTTGGTGTCAAAGCAGAAGAGGTTTTAAAGAAAATGGAGGATAAGGCAAAGTCTATGCAAATGGTCAAGGATTTTTTGCAGGTACAACCCCCTCGTTTCAGCAGAAATTGGCCAACAAAAAAATGGTCCTTTCCAGCTTCAGACAGATCACAGAGGGGCAAATACAGACGCCCTAGGGGCAGAGGCCAGTCACAAGGCCCTTACAAACCTCGCCAATGGGGTTCTGCTACCCAGAAAGGAGGAGAAGACAGGCCCCAAGCTAGCAGAAGACAAACACAATGACTCTATCCTCAAACTACCAAGCAAATCTCTCCTGGCAACTCCCTTGTGAGGAAAACTAGCATTTTTTGCAGACAACTGGCACATCATCACAAAAGACAAATGGGTTCTAAACATTGTCTCTCAAGGATACAGATTCCACTTTCATACCTTACCAAGGAACAAAGGAATGCCAAACCTGCCACCAAATCAATGGGCAGAGGCACAAAAACAAATTACAGCTCTCATGAACATGACAGCCATTCAACAGGTACCTACACAGGAGCAAGGACAAGGATTTTACTCAAGACTCTTCCTAGTCCCAAGAAAGGACAAAGCATGGAGACCCATTCTGGATCTTTCAATTCTGAACAGCTATCTGCAAGTACCAAAATTCAAGATGCTAACACTACAGCAGCTTCTTCCCATGCTGGGCAAGAATGCTTGGCTAGTCACTTTGGATCTCAAGGAGGCATACCTGCATGTCCCTATCAGACAAAATTGCAGAAGATACCTCCGCTTCATTGCAGGTTCAAATCATTATCAATTCTCTGCACTGCCCTTTGGCTTATCTACTGCACCCAGGGTCTTCACAAAATGCCTGGCACCAGTAATTGCATACTGCAGACAAAGAGGAATTCAAATATACCCATACCTGGACGACTGCCTTATTCAAGCAGAAAGCAAAGACATTCTTTTAAAGCATCTGGCATTTGTCAAACACCTTCTAAGTTGCCTAGGGTACACAGTAAACAAAAAGAAATCAAAACTAGTGCCTTCACAAAACAATATTCCTGGATGCCAGCTTGAATACAATGGCCCAGATGGCTTATCTCACGCCAGACAAGCAATGTCAGCTGTTTCAATATTTCACAATAATGGCAACAAAGACCCAACTCCCTACAAGAAAAATTCTGCAGGCCTTGGGATTCATGGCATCTTGCATACTACTAATACCATTTGTAAAACTGCATACGAGGAAATTACAATGGTACCTGAAAAGTGTATGGACTCAGCACAGCCACAGCTTGGAAACAATGATACCACTCATTCCCTGCCTTCAACAGGAGTTTCTATGGTGGAAACAAGCATGTCACCTCAACAAGGGTCAGCCTTTCACCTTACCCACAGCCAGGCAAACTATGACAACAGATGCATCGGACTATGCCTGGGGAGCACACATGGCAGGGCAGTGCATTCAGGGCAAATGGACTACAGATCAGAGGCATCTGCATATCAATCAAAAAGAAATGCTAGCAGTACAGAATGCCCTAACAGCTTTCAAGGACTTTCTACACCCAGGACAACTAATAATAAAGATAGACAATACCATAGTCATGTGGTACATAAACAAGCAAGGGGGCACACATTCCTACCCTCTATGCAGGCAAGCAATGACCTTGTGAAACACTGCACTGTCTTACCAGGTTCAATTACAAGCACAATTCCTGCCAGGACAGAAAAACACATTGGCAGACGACCTAAGCAGAAATATCATGGATCGACACGAATGGAAACTAGATCCACAAGTATTTGCAATGATAACTCAAAAATGGGGATGCCCAGACATAGATCTGTTTGCAAGCCCCCACAACCACCAACTTCAAAAATTTTGCACAAGGACCTTCCATCCACTAGCTTGGAAAGTGGACGCACTCTCATTCAGTTGGAAAACATTAACAGTATATGCCTTCCCTCCACTACCTCTTCTACCAAAGGTACTGCTGAAAGTCAGATTAGAGAGACCACAAATGATACTCGTTGTACCAGACTGGCCACGCCAGCATTGGTACCCAGTCTTAAGGAACATGGCCCACGGCCCACCATGGATTTTGCCACAAATTCCTCACCTGCTCACCCAGTGAGATCATCAGATTCTACACAGCCAGCTCAAGACTTTAAACCTGGCTGCATGGCAAATTACCTAAACAACCAGCCATCACCTTTATCCAAAGCTGTTATGGATGTCATTCTGGAGGCCAGGAGACCCAGCACCAGGAAAACCTATTCAGACAAATGGAAAAGATTTTGCGCCTGGACCAGGCTAAAGGCCTAAACCCCCTTGATCCAAACATCCCCTCAGATTCTACAATATTTAACTGAGATGTTATACAAAGGACTTTCCTTTTCATCTATTAAGATCCACGCCTCAGCAATTTCAGCTCATTACAGCACGGATCCTCCTTTATTCTCACATCCACTCCTGAGACAGTTCCTCAGAGGGGCTAAGAACTTAAGACCACCAAGGAGAGTTCCAACACCTACTTGGGATCTCAACTTTGTTCTGGAAAAGCTTACACTACCGCCCTTTGAACTAGCTTTTTCTGCTGATTTAAAATTTCTTTAATGGAAAACTGCCCTGCTACTAGCAATAACCACAGCTAGAAGAGTCTCAGAGCTACAAGCACTAATGGCAGTGGAACCTTTCATCATTTTTCATCAAGACAGAGTCTCTCTACGAACGAATCCTTCCTTTATGCCAAAGGTGGTATCCAGTGTGGCCCTAAACCAAACCATTCACTTGCCCACCTTCTTCCCAAATCCCCAGAACAAAGGAGAAAAACTCCTGCACTCTTTGGACATTCACAGGCAATTACATTACTACTTGGATAAAACAAAGGCTTTCAGAAAAACTGACCAGCTTTTTGTAGCCTATGCTACAGGATCACAAGGAAAAGCCATCTCAAAACAGACCATTTCAAAATGGATAGGGCATTGCATACATTTCTGTTACACACATCATGGGAAACCAATACCTGCTAACATTAGGTCCCACTCCACCAGGGCTACAGTTACATCAGCAGCTTTTCTCAGGGGAGTGCCAACCAAGGATATTCTGGAAGCTGCTACTTGGAGTCCAGTGCACACCTTCACCAAACACTATCACTTACCTCTATACTCTAAGATTAGATCTGGTTTTGCCACTGCAGTTTTGCAGGGCTTACTAGCTTCTTCTAACCTTGTCTGACTCCCCCTCCCATCCTTAGCTTTGGAATTCAACCCAAGTGTGATGACTGCAGCAGGGTAACACGATGAACATAGTACAGTTTTGTACCTACCATAAATGTAGATGTTCGAGTATTCACCCTGCTGCAGTCCAGGTTACCCTCCCTCCATCCCCCTCTGAACTAGCTGAACTTATTTCTACCACTCTATCCTATACTACCTCTATGGTGTATTTGCTTGTGCCTAAAGGTTTTGCTTTATTTTTATATAGCTATATATATATATATATATATATATATATATATATATATATATATGCCTACCTATTGGGAGCACCTGACATCTGGGGCAAGAAAAACTGAAGAAAATGGCGTCGGATGCCTCTTATATACCCTTGGCGCACTGACGTCAGGGAAGAAGTGACAGCAACCGACGCCAGACCAAGACTTTGGAATTCGGGCCGACTGCAGGACCGCCTGACGGCAGGATAACCCAAGTGTGATGACTGCAGCAGGGTGAACACTCGAACATCTACATTTATGGTAGGTACGAAACTGTACTTTACTCCTACAGCTTATTGTCCTCCATAGTGTTCACACTCTCTGCCTATATCTATTACCTGCAGCAGCAGCTGCAGCCTGTAGCACACACATATCTGTGGTAAGGTTTCTGCTATAGACCTACCCTCTGCGATGATGTAGTCTCCTCACCCCAGTATTGTCCAGCACAGCATATCAGAAAGGGGCCCTAATCTACATGAAGGCCTTATATATTGTACAGTGATTGCATGTCATTGCCTGATGATAGTGCAAATTAGCTGTATTATCTGCAATTAGCATTTCAGACCCACAGACTGGTTTAGAGGCAATCACCTGCTAATGAGAAGCATGATTAAAATTCAAGCAGCTGGCTATGAGAAGCCATTCTGTATGAGACTTTCCTCACACAAAGCACGCCTTTGTGGAAACTCTACTATCACCACATATCAACAGAGGAGTACTGCACTTCATCAGGGATGTAACGGAGTTTGTGTACAATAGGATGCAGATGGGTGAACAGATGTATGGGGAATAGGGAATACAACATTAAGCCTGTCATAGACCTGTGATAACAACATGTCATTGATCTCCTGCTGTCTTACACCTACACAGGACGCACAATACATCAAAGGTGCATTGTCTGTTGTCATTGTGGCACACTTGTCTTGTTGAACTGTCCCTTTATAGTGGTTGTAATAGCACACTGCTAATTGTGTGGCACTGTTCCTATAATGTATTATCAGGGGGTTGCCCATAAGGGACACACCACAGTAGACCTGAGTGCTGGGTGTATGGTCATACAGCAGTATCTGTCATGGCACACATGGGAATATCTGACTATTGCTACTATCTCAGTTGTATCCACACACTTAGTATGTTTGAACGCTGTGGGGTATGACATGTGTGACCAAGCAGTGGATAGTGCCAGCCATTTTGTCCTTGCTGTATCTCTATGTAGTGTACTTCCATGTATTTGATCCTGTAACGTGTTCCCCTTTTGCTATCTTTCAGGAAACATGTAACCTTGATGCCATGCACCCTTCTCTGATGCGAAAATGAAATTATGCTGTAAGGGCTAAGGTAACAGAATCACATCCTACTGTCCAGGGGAGGCAAAACAGGGAACAGCAGGCTGCATTGTGGGCAGAACTTGTCAGTGATGTGAATGGTGTGGGCCATCAGGGCAGGACATATAAGCAGGTGCAACATCGTGCAATGGACATGATCAATACTGCATGACGAAGGGCAGCAGATGTAGCCAGGGAATATGCCTTCACCGGTGGATGGCCTGCAGCAGAACAACCATTCTTGGCCACTGAGGAATTCCTGGCAAACCTAGGCACACACGCCAGATCCCAGGCATCCATCATGCCATACATCATGGAGGTGGGTGCCACAATTTTCACAGCAGAGGAGTGTGCAGGTAGGCTTACTGTGTTCAGCATTGTAATACTGTAGTAGTCAATGTGTCAGGCTGTACATACTTTTATGTGGGTGTCAGTCAGGTCTTTATTCTTTGATGGGAGGGTTTTACTTCAGTTGTACTGTCATGCTGAGAATGTGACCAATACAACAAGTAACACAGTAGGTACTGTAACTGTGAGATATATGGACATATTACCTTGTTGTGCTGCAACATGCTTTGCTACTGACATTACCTCACTCTCAACTTTTCACAGATCTGTCAGATATTGACCAAGTCCGTAGTTCTGCTCCTGGTAAGCATGACACTGTTTTGTTAAGGAATATTTATATTTTATTAAAGTTAAGGGCCAAAATAATGCTCTATTTAAACACAATTTCATGTGTAAACAGGGTAGAATGTTTTTATTTTCCATTGTGGAACAGGTACATAAGGATCTTAGAGGGGAGTAATCACAGGAGTGTAGTTGAAAAAATAGAAACACTTTGGCAGTGACAGTTAAGAAAAGATAAGCCTCCTGGTTTAAATCAGGCATTTACTGTAAAATGGCTTTTAAAAAACAAAAGGTTGAAAGGACATTAAATTAGGCAGTGAAATGTGTATTTCAATACATTTGTTAAGATAGGTGTACTGAGATTTTACATGTTGTTTTATCAAGTATAGTGTCATATTGCTTAATTAAAAAGTAAATTTTACTGGTCATGTTTTACTTGATTTACTTGAAGTGATTGTTATAAAGGTCTTAAGTTGAATGCGCATTTTGTTTTAAGGGAGTCTATTTTGGATGAAAGCATAGCAGAAAAAAGTTTGACCACTGATCCAGTTGTGGGTCTTTGTTATTATGAGTGCTGGTGGATTTTTCATACACAATAGTGCAGGTATTCATGTACCACTTTTTTCTTTCGCATCACAAGCAACTGGGGGAGTTGGTCTCCGTCCCTGATAACCTAATGTCAGTGTGTTTTCGTATTCTGATGATGATGGTGGGCACAGTGAGGCAAAGGTGGGGGTGTTGGGGGCTGAATCTCTCCCAGAGGTAGACATCCCTCTTTTGCCACCAATGTTACTGTACACAGTCAGTATGCCCACACACATCCAGTCCCCAGAGGACACACATATTGGACAGTCAGAGGGTAGGGACATTGAACAGGAAAAGTGTGATAACTATGGCTCCAGTGAGTGTAGACACTGGCCATAACCAGGGAGCTGGTGAGAACCCACACAGCCAGATTGACAGGGGTGCTTGTAGGAGGCCTGCTGTCCATCCACCACCTGTTGCAGGTGTCAAATCATGGGTCACTTGGTGCATGTTTCAGGCCATCATGGATGCACAGGCATGTTCTAAATGGAACACCAGATGTATGCTTAGGGTTATGGATGCAGCATAGTCTGGCATCCATGACTGCCTCCATCACATTGGGGACACCCTGGATCAGTTGACTAATGCAGTGGATAGAAGGTGGACTGAGGCAGTGTCTGTCTTGGACCACACATTGTCTGTGCTGGAATGTGTGGTTGGAGTTAAGCGTTGGACTCTTGGATGTAGGTCAGCAACCCCATCTGCTGAGAGTCCACGTGGCCATGCACAATCATGCTCCTGCAGTGGCAGTACATTCAGAGCTACAGAGGGAAGTATGCTGTCCACACCACGATGTGGCAGGCCATGGGCTCGTGGTCCTGGGCATTCCCATGAGGGACACAGTCCCAGCAGACTGCAGTCACTATCAGGTACTAACACTGCTTCTGACCTTGGGCATGGATGTACCAATGCAACTCCTGACAGAGCCAGTTCCCAAGTTTGGGGCTGGAGATGGTGAACTGTCAACTCTACCATGTATGGTCCAAAGCTGTCCAACATACACACATGTAGGGCTAGCACTAATCTTGACTATGTACATGCACACATACACCTCTGTCAAATGAAGATCACCTACAGATACACATGGCACGTCTTACCTGTTTCCCTTCCTGGCTCACACACATGCTGTCAACCTTTTGGTTCAACCTAGGACTCCTACACCCCCACATAACACCCTGTGCAAGCAATGATACTGTGCCACATTCCTGTCATCCTCACTATCAATGCAGGGAAATGAAGCTATGTGTCTGATGCACAGGGTGACTATATTATTAAACATCTACTTGTGTAATGCAGTATTGTTTTGCCATGCCGCTTGTAGTGATTAATGGCATATACTGTGGCATATACTGTATGCTGGCATTTGTCATGAGTGTGCCACATACTTCTGTGTACCTTATGTTGCATGATGTTGTAATGGCTGTATAGTTACACAATGACAGGTGTGCCACAGACCTGCTTATGTTTCTGTTTCAGGAGTCTGTTGGGGAAACCTTTGTATACACAGTGGCAATAAAGCAGCACAGGATGGCATGTCAGCACAGCAGAAATATGTCTTCAGCAAGGTACACCGCTATAAGTGCATGGCTCCATAGATTCACATGTGTATAACAGGCTATCAAGGACAATGGTGGCATTCAGCATACTCATTCATCCATAATCTGTGAACAGATCTGCTACCCTTGGTAAGTGTCACCAGGGTTTTGGGAACTCATGCATCTACATGTGGTGACAGAGATGACCCATCTACAAATATCCTGTGTCCAGTGCAGACAGTTGCCCAACACCCATTATGATTGTCATGTTCTGCATCCCATTTTGTAACTTGCACATGCTGTGTCATAGCAGATGTGTGCTTCACAGGCATGGGGGGGGGCTTTTTTATGTATGGCGTACTGTCTTTGTTACATACCTGTCTCTCCTGCATATACTATGTATACCACAGTGATGTTGTAGGCATGTAGAACAGGTAAGACATGTGTTAGTCCTGTCATGAATACACAGTGAGATCCGACACCTCCCTGTATGAAGCCATTCACATCCCCTCCAAAGCATTTAGGAGACAGACTACACATGTACAGTTGTGACAAGGACTCCATAAGATATAAGGCGTTTATGTTAGTTTAATTGAGTTTCTTAATAAACTACAAGAGTTCCAGTTCTATTGGACTTGTTTCTTTCACCAGTGGCATCCTTTTGTTGGTTTTACTTGATTTTGGGAGTTCTATCTGCATTCATTCTTACTCCATAAGATATGTTATCTATGTTGTGTATTGGTGTACCATGGAACCTGTGTGGCTGCTACAGTTGTACAATATGCCTGTGTAGTGAGATAACAAGGGTGCCACTGCACACAATGATAGCTGTGATGACGGCCACATTGAGTATAGCAGTGACACTCTGGGATTTACATCCCAGACCTTTCAGTTTAGGTTGTACAACAGTGAGTGCATCCCCACATCTTACTGACCAGTGAGAGTCAAAGGCTACATTACTATCTGTGTCCATAACTCCATGTGTAATGGCTCAACTGTGTGCAGTGTGCAGACACTACAATATTTTGTAGGGGTGGATGATTTCCCACAGGATAGTACTGTGCAGTCGTTGGCAGTTAGTCTTTGTCAGTAGCTCAAAGTACAACTGACTGTGTCTTAGGCCATCCTGGATAACAGTTGGTTCTGTGTGGGATCCTGTGACAGCTCCCAGTATGCAATCACCTGCTAATGTACTCAGTTAGAGGTCACTGACAGTGGCTGGGACTGAAGAGAGGGAATAGCAAGACAAGGTACAACAATAATGAAGAATGGTGAACCCCACTGGTGACTGGCGTCATTGCAGTGCAGGTCTCCCAATGCTATCTTCCCAGAGTATGACTGTCAGACTCTTGCCTATCCACCATCTGACATAGTACATGATGTACACAGTTTCCAGCAAGGCCTGCTTGCTTAATAATATCATACACCTTGTCAGGCCATGGTTGGTGGAGTGAGACATATGCCTGACATCTATTCCATAGTTTAACAGTCAATGGGTTCTGCTGGTTACAATTGGTAGGCATGATCTTGCCATGAGTAAAAGTAACAGTGTTTGGTCCTGTGTCACTAGGTGTATAACAGTGTCAGCACTTGTATTCATACTAACTCCTATCATGGCATTTCAGGTGACATGATGCAGAGATCTGGGGACACCATTTGGCACTGCATGCTAGTTGGTCTCTGTGCAAGTAAGTGTTGCAGTTACTTCCAGCATGTTGCAGAAAGAGACTCATGCAAGGTGTCTGTACAGAGCACAGACAAACATGTTAGGGAAGTGTAATATGTATACACTCTGTTGCTTAGTCATTCTGTGGCTCATTTGCCCAAATGATGGTCCAAGTCCTTACCTACAATGCCCTACAGCAGTGCCGTGACATCCCCACACAGGGAACTAATGTAGTGCATCATGTATTTACCAATATGGGTGAGCAGTACAGCCCCCCCAACATGAAGTCCTCCCTGGTGGTATCTGGCCACAGATCAGTCTCCTTAGAACTACCAGCATGTACCCCCCCCCATTGCAGACAATACAGACATATATGTCAAGACAGCCATTTATTACCTCCTGTGGGATGGCTGACATAGTGTGACTGCACCTCCTCCTTCAGATAGGACAGGCAAGTATGCAGAGCTCTACACCCATGCATTATGTCAGCAGCCTTACAATAGCATGAACTCAGCTGTACGTGACAGGAGGGACACATGCTCATCATGGCTCAGCAAACCTGACTGGTGGACAACTGCCATTAGTGAGCTGTAAAATAACATGTGAACACTGCTGTGTGACAGTTGGGATGAGGGTACCCCCCTAACATGGAGGGCACTACCTCCTCAGCTAAAAGAACCACATAGTGTTGTTGTGATGTTGAGTAGACATAAGTGACAAAAGTAGCCACTCATGCAAAACAGAACCACAACACACAGTGTAGTTACATGTGTGACCTCAAAGGATAGGCCCAAATTGTTGTTGACCTCTTACCTCATGATGCCACATATGATGGGTCTGAACTCATACCCAACCTGTACACCCACACTATCTGCATCAACTACACTTCCTTGTCCCCACCACATGTGACACATGACATTCCTACAACCTGTCCCATAACATCCATATTTACAGAGCAGTTCATAGCTGACCTCTCATTGGAAGATACACAGCATCTATTGCACATGCTAACATTCCAGGCTGCAGCCCACATGTGATCTGACAAGGATTACTAACACCATTGGTATACCCTTGCAATCATGCCGACACTACTGGCTGCACACCAGCTAATGGATAATGGCAACTGTTACACCCTTGCACAGAGGTGGTGCATCCACTGACCAACATAATTATATACATCTTTGACTGAGTATCGGTCATAGGGGCGAGCATCATGGAGCTGATCAGCACACATATATGTGTTCTACACACAGCTGACTGTGCACAATTTGGATGTGTGACAGGGGAAGCATGACTGTTTCACATGGTGGACATTTCCGAGCCAGTCACCATGGACCTTGGTGAGGGTACATCGGGGCATACAACCCCCTAGACTCAGGCAAGTCATCTGACAATATCCCTTGCTCAGACAACATTTACAAAGCACCCACTCAGGCATCCATGATATTATCATTGTAGGAGTCACTAAGTGGCCCATTGCTGGCACACATACGAAACATAGGGACATCTTCCTCCAATAGCTGATCTGTCAGCAGCAGTGCTCATCAGGGCACAGTCCTGGGTCTTCTGCTGCTTGGAATCCATTCAACCACAATACACATGACTACTGACTGACTGTGACTAACAATGTTGGTTGATGCCTGCAAATTGTGAGCACTCAGAGTCTCTGTGGTATCTCACTATCCTGAAAGAGGATATTGTGAACACATGGCTGTTGACATAGTAAAGGCCATAAACTCCATGAAAATATATATGCAGTATTAGTTCCATCAGTTAGACCTATGGTCCTGGTAAGTAGCACATCAGCCGCAACATGTAATGTACATACTCAGGGCTAAATGATCTGGGCACACAGGCCTGGCCACATAGGTTTACACCTAATGTGTGTTAGATTACCCTGTTTCTACAGTGGTGTGGCAGGAATCATATGGCATAGCTGAGACCACACTTATAAGTGACATGGTCATAACCTCCAAGTACTCTTCCCTCAGCATGCCAATATCTGAGTGCAATGGCCATTTGGTGATGTACCTTTCCAAGCAGTATTGGCAATTGCACACAACAGTATGGTTTCTCACAAGGTCACATCGCGTCTTCAGTATGTGTTCAATTGGGATAGTCTGCAGTGAGTGTCATTGTCACCTGTGACATAGAGACTACTCAGAAGTGATCTGCACCTTGCATACGGGGCATTGTGTGACTCTGCTTGACTGCATATGTTGCCTATCTGTAGGAGGCTTAGTAGATGGATAACCCACTGTAAGGACATTCACCTCTTATGTGAAGTTGGTATTGCATGCTTGTGGGAGAGGTTTGTCTAGCAGACTTAAACACACCCTTGAAACAGAACCCTGCCTAATGGCACACAGAGCACCTCAGTGCACCTCACCACATGCCAACTGTATGATTGGCTGGGTGACCATTATCTCAACACAAGGCATCTTCTTGTATCCTTATTAGACTGGGGCAATATGTGCTGATTCTGTAACTATGGGTATAATGATGTCTATGATTGTGAGGGCTGTATGGCCATTATGGCAGTGAAGTTCAAATGTCCTATGGTTCCATACACACATAACCATGACTATATTGAGGCTAGCACCACTTCCAATCACTGTATACAGGTCACACCAAGGCACACATGTAGTCCAAGTTGGCTGTAGATGAGAACACTTACCTATGTAATGGTGCATACTAGAGATCACAGTACGTGATGCACGCAATACACCTCATGTCTGCTAGTACTATCAGTTCAGGACATCTGCAGGCCTTGTTCTGTTCAGTCCTTTGGGAGCCACATCACATGCCACAAATAAAATACTGCAAAACCTTACCTATTTCTATGTTACCACGATGATCATATTTATGCCATCAGGACACACAGACACACACCAAGTAGCCTGTTGTGAAATTAGAACCCTTACCTATCTACTGGCATTTGAAAGACATGCATAGGTCATGCCTTCATTGAAGATTGGGCATCGAGCTGGCACTGTAAAAATCTACTGCCAATCATTAGTGGACCGGAGTTCTGCTGTGGCAACCCCTAACTAGGAAAATCTGAAAGAAGAAGAAGAAAATATCCAGTCTTACACACTATAAATTACAGTATTTATCACATGCAACATGGCTTAAATCTTGATACTGTTCTGTCAGCTGGTAGACTTAAGGTGGGTGACATCATCAGGCCTTGTAAAAAAGAGCAGTGTGGAAGGCAGCAGCACATTACAGGGCCAAAAAGTGCATAGCCATTACAGGTAGACAGCCCATTAGGGCATGACAGTTATTTGCAGGGTTATACACACACACACACACACACACACACACACACACACACACACACACACACACACACACACACAAGTGCATGCACATGCTCGTGTACAAGGTAGCCTGGAGTGAGATTAGAACCCCTACCTATCTAGTCTCATACACTATAGATCACAGTACTTATTGCAAGTGCCACACGTTGATATGTTGTATATGTGATTGCAGGCACAGTACTTGTGCATTACACAAACTAGGCTTATGCTGAAAAGCAGGCTGTAATCACTTCACCAGAACATCGCCTATATGAACAGACCAAAAATGCACCAAAAAGGTACATTTACCAGTATGGCCATATGTGGCTGCTTGCAGTTAGACAGACAAATCTGTGGGTAGGAACAATGTGCCCTGTCCATGTGTGCATTGACAACATTACACATTACACCACCTCCTCACCTGAATCTCTCTACATGATGACATCCAACAGGCACAGGGGTCTGCAAGTAATTGGATTATGTACTGTTGTGCCCTTAGTTTGGATCCTTTGAGCAGCAGTATGGATGTGTGATAGTGCAAATTTACTCTCCATTATTAGGGTATGTTGGACAATACAGACATCCACACATATTTATGTAATTAACAGGGATGTATATATAAATGTAGCTCTGTGTGTGTGTGTGTGTGTGTGTGTGTGTATGTGTGTGTGTGTGTGTGTGTGTGTGTGTGTGTGTGTGTGTATGTGTATATAACATGTATATGTGTTATGTAGATATATGGGGAGAGTCTATGTATCAATGTGATATATATAGCTATATATATATCGGTATATATCTATTTGACACTACATAGCAATAGATATACTATGTATGTGAGGGAGAGATAGTGACAGATGGATATGTATATGTATATGTCGGCATGTATAAACATATCTATACATAACAGGTCAGTCTGAAGACGGGGCAACAGAATTGCACTCATTTTAACTGTTTGGGCATGCCCAGTGTGACTGTAAGTATTTATAAAGTGACTTCAGGCCACACCTACCTGTATTTCAGTCTGGGATTTTGTATGTTACAGAGTCTACACCTCTCAACTGTCCAGAGTTTCTCAGAATGTCCAGAGTTTTGGCTGATAGTTTTAGTCTATTCCTCATAACATTTGCGGTTTTCTGGTAAATCACTTGGATGAACTTAGGACTGAAGTCACTAAATAGTGACATACATTTGAGTGCCTGACTTCATATCCTTCAGAAAAATGTCTGTTGAAACAAACCCCATTATTTAAGCAAATGTTTATATTTATGAGAGCAGTATTTAACATATGCCCCTGTTTGTGGTCATTTGTCCTCCCATTTTGTCAGGCTTTGAACAGATTTCTTGCACTAAGAGGTTGAGAGGTATGTTACAGACATTGACATCTGTCCCTGTTTCTGCAGTACTGCACGTCACTCAAAATGTCCATGGCATTCCCCAGCTGTCTGCTGTACTTAATATGTGACTGAGCTTCATAATGTTACAAAACACACAGACTAACACAGTCTGTGAAAACACCAACATAATACCTCACATGCAAAAGATGTGACTATGTCCAGACTAGAAGCATCAACACCATCACCCATGCTAACTTCTCTAGTCCACTGAGCCACACAGGCTGCCAGACACAGTGGAGTCATGCATCACACAATCAACAGCAGAAAATATGTACGTTGTTATTCTCGCGTTATGTGTGACATACAATGTGTGATCAAATTCTATGTTACAGCCCTGAGATTGCCTGGTCTGCTGATATACCATTGCTAACTTACTGTTAAAACAGTTATATGGGAACACTACTGTGTTGGGGTGGGGGAATAACAGTACATGATCTGCTGGGATAGGCAGTAGTCCAAATATCATGGGACCCCATTGTTTAACATCTTCCTTAACTGATGTAGAGATTATTAGGGAACACATACTATTGGACTGGTTACCTGTAGTCCCATGTGGATGTTACTTCTGTCCACATAGCCCACTATATTACTTGCAAAAATGCAGCAGACTCATACATATGATACCATATTATAGTAGTCCTTGCAAGTAGTGTGTAGGTTAAAGACTTAGCTTGTGAATGCAGCTGTTGACAGGACTGCATATTAGGGCTGACTGTGTGATACAAGCAGTACACAGCCAATACATGAATGGGTACAGGTTGTGTGGGTTGCCTGGCATCAACAGTTTTACTATATGTAAGTGAGTAGGAGTAAGGTGTCAGTCCATAGGGCCCTAGGTTGTCAGTGAATGTGCTATGCATTGTCTCTTAGCCAAAGCCAGGGTGTACTGGGCATACCTATGTCTGCTTACAGGGACATTATCCGGGAGTTCTTCCTCCGAGTCCTCCTGTGACTGTGGCTGTGGTGATGTAGACACTGGTGGGGGGCTGTGTATCCCTTCCCTTTGCTGATCATGCTGCAGCCTTTTCCGCAGGATCATATTATGTACCATGGCACATACTGTGAACATATGGGCACAGGTGGCTGGAGAGTACTGCAGGGCTCTACCAGATATATTGAGGCACCAAAACCGTGACTTCAGAAGCCCAAACACATGCTCTGTGATGTTCCTAGTTTGTGCGTGTGCCTCATTATGGCATTCTTCGGAGGGTGTGTGTGCATTTCTGATGGGTGTCATCATCCATGGTTCCAGTGCATAGCCAGCATACCCCAGTAAAAGGCCGAGTGGGATGTCCCCCCAGAAAACATCTGGTGCAGCTGTGATGCGTGGTAGATATGGGAGTCATGATAACTGGCAGGCATACCTCTCAGTCTCTTAGAGCAAGAAATATGGACAAAGCCATAAATAAAAGTGGGACAAAGGCCCAAAAATAGGGACTTTTTTTTTAAATATTGCTCTTACAAACTTAGAAAGTTGATAGAATAACATATTTTGCATTAGCATGAATTTTCTGAAGGGTATGAAGTCTGAAATCCAAATATTTGTTATTATTTTCTAACTTCAATATTTTTTTTTCACTAAATTTTTTTTTATTATTTCAAATAAGATGTCTTAAACATTACATGAAATAAAGATAAATAACATATTTACAATTCTAAAACATTACTAACTTCAAACCATTATATAACTATTTACATTGGTGTCTATGCAAATAACATTGAAATTCTATATTATATAGAGTTAGAAACATAAGATGATATATCTTCTTCGATATTTTCAAGTATTTCCAGTACTTTCATCCAAGAGTAATAGTAAGAAGTAGATCTTTTAGTTCTGTTCTTCACTGTTAATATTTCCATGTGAGCAACTGTTGTTGTTAAAGTCTCAAATTCCTTGAACATAGGCGAAGCCTCATTTTTCTAGTGTATAGTTATGATTTTACGTGAAATTGCCAATAGTGACCATAGGATTTTAGTGTCTTTTTGGTACACAGTTTGGAATAGGAGAGTTGAATAAAATTAAAGACTTTGATAATTGAAAATTATCATTATAAACAGTCTGAAAAAATAATTAATGGATTTCCAGTACATATTGAGACATATACATTCATAAAAACATGCTGCCAATCTGCTTTTATCTTGATATGGCATCTCCAACATTGATCTTCAATAGAATACATTTTGGCTAACCTATGTGGTGTATAGAAACTTCTGTGTAGATATCTCCAAGTGAATAATTGCCAGTATTTTGATAATGTAGAAAATTTGGAAGATTTTAGAATATTACTTTTTCTTCTTCAACTGGAGGATGGTTGTTTATTAAAGTATAATAATCCCAGTATGATTTTTCATGATAGTTTTTGTTTTTTTAACAATTTTATAGATATTAGACAAATAACCTGTACCCTGATAAGGCTGTTTTGTGATAAGAATAAGGTATTCAATGAGTTTTGGAGCTTCATGTCTAACTGAAGGTTGCATTTGTTCTATTTTATTTATAAGAAAATGCCTTAGATTTTGTAAAACAGCCAATTGTCTTTATTTATATTATAATTATAAATTATCTGTTCCTTTGTTAGAATGTTACTTTCTCTACAAGTTGATGCCAAAAGAGTAATGTTTCTTCTTTAAGTATATTTATTTTAGATATTTGGAATGTATCTAGAATATTTGGTGTAAAAGCTATAGGAAAATAAGAAAAATCCAAGAATTAATATTTGGTATTTTGTTTATATATGTTCTGAACACTGAAAGTGTAGAACTTACATAGTTTGATGGCAATTTATTAATATTATTCCTTTTCCTAAAAATAATCTTTTAACATCCATATAAGGGGTGATGGTATTACTGTTAAGTTGTCTTGTATGTGATTATAATTGATTTCTATGTAAATCTGCTCATGGGCTTGTTTCCATATAGGTGTGTATGAATTATTTAACCATAGTGTTATGTTTTTAATAACAGATGAGGTAATATATAAATCAATATCCGTAAATTAATTCCACCATCTTCCCAATCTGGCAAATGTTTATTTAAGGCTATACGGGGTTTATTTGGAAACCATAGAAAATTTAAAATTAGTTTATTGTATCTTTGAATAATATATTTGGGAGGTGGCAATGAAAAATTTTGTATTAAGTATAATATTTTGGGAAATATGATTATTTTAATAAGATATAATCTGTCTGCTGTTGAAAAGATATATTTATTCCAGTAACCAATTGTTTGTTCTATTTTGTCTAGTATTTTATTATAGTTAAATATTAGAGAATCTGTTAATTCATTGAGTAGATTTATTCCCAGATATAATAATTTACTTTCTGTTACTATATATTTGGAAAATCTTTTGTTTATATTATTTTTTTTTACAATTACAGGGCATAATTTTAGTTTTGTTTTCATTAAATTTTAAGCCTGAAATATTTTGAAATTTATTCATGGAGTTAAATAGAGCATTCAAAGACTCATTTGCATCTGAGAGAGTTAATAGTATGTCATCAGCAAAGAGTTGGATTTTAAGGTTTAACATTTTATTAATACAAATGTCCTTTATGTTATTGTTTGATCTGATTTGATTTGCAAAGGGTTCTATGAGTAATGCAAATAACAATGGTGATAAAGGGCAACCTTGTTTAGTTCCCTTTTTATTGTTATAGGGCCTGATCTATATGATCCCAGTTTAACATATGCAGTAGATTTTTCATATAGTATTTGGATAAGATTATTAAAATTAGAAGGAAAGTTATATTCTTTTAAAACTAGTGAAAGAAAGTTCCAATTAACCGAATCAAAAGCTTTATTAATATCTAATGAGATTACATTTAAATTTAGGACTTTATGTTTGCTATAATCTATTAATGTTATTATTCTTTTAATATTATCTGAAGTATTTCTTCCTTTAATAAAACCTGTTTGATCTTTGTGAATTAAGAAAGGAAGAAAGTGTTTGATCCTATCTGCGTATATAGCCATAAACATCTTGTAGTCTATATTGAGTAATGATATTGGCCTATATGAGGACACTGTTTCTCATCTTTATCTGGTTTGATAATTGGGGATATCAATGAATATTTCCAAGAGGGTGGTATATTCAAATCTTTATTGGCTATATCATATACTTTTAATAATAAAGATATGGCTTGATTGGGTATTAATTTATACATTTCTGGTAGCATATTGTCTGGGCCAGGTGCTTTATTTGTCTTGAGCTTTTTAATTTGTGATTTTAATTCTGTCATATTGATTGGTTTGTTTATAATGTCTATTTGTTCTTGTGTTAATTTAATATGAATATTGTTTTCTAAGTATTTTTTATATCCTTAGTAGGTGTATCTTGAGTATTTATGGAACTATCAATGTTAAATTGGAGTCTGAATGCTTCTAAAATATCATTTAGTTCCGTAACTCTTTTGTTAGTATTGGGAATAAATATTTCCTTTATTTGCTTAGATTTAATTACTCTCTTTTGTTCTATTAGTTAAGTATCTCAGGTGTGCTGAATTAGTAGAGTATGAGTTTATTTTTATCTTTTCTAAGTTAATCATAATCTTATGGTGTAGCAATTCTGTATACTTCTTATTGATTTGTGTAAGTTCTTGAACTTGAGTAGCATTACCCTTTTGTATTTCCAGTTTCAATTTATCTGCTTTGTTTTGTAAGTCTAGCATATCTTTATTCCATAACTTCCTTTTATTTATGTACCAAGATAATATCTTCCCATATGTAACTGCTTTTAATGAATCCCAGACATATATTTCTGAAATATCTTCTGTGTAATTTATTTCTAGAAAGTTTTGATTGTTTCTTCATAAAATTCTTTGAAATCTCTCAATTTTGTGATGTAGGAAGGTATCCTAGTAATGGGATTTGAATAAAATGGTGTAAGCTCTATCTCAAAGACTATGGCATTATGATCAGATAAAGGACAATTTATGATTTTGACTTTGTCAATTTTGTTATTAGGTCATTGGCAACATATATTCTATCAATTCTAGAGTTAGTTTTATATCTATGAGAATAAAATGTGAAGATTAGTGAGTCTGGTTCTGCAAATTCATTTATATCTTTTAAATACAATGTATCTATAAATTTTGATAGTGCTTTAGAGATGGGTTGTTTTCTTCTTTTGGATTTAGAATCTGTATCTTTTTCATTCATTATACAGTTGAAGTCTCCTGCCAATATCAGGCTACCCTTAGTTAAATGAATTATCTCTTCAAAATGCTGTTTAACTGTTTTAATCCTAGTCCTGGGATCCAATATAGATTTACTAACGTATAGATTCTCTTATTTAACTCTATTGAAACTAGACAAAACATACCTGATGTATCTTGATGAGTAGTAATTATTTTAGGTGTTATAGTTGAGTTGCGAAGTAGTATAGCTACTCCTCTTTTTTGTTTTGTATTGAGAGTTTATTAGTACTGTGTAATTATTAATATTTAAGTTGTTTATATCTCTATCTAATAAGTGTGTCTCTTGTAAAAAGACTATTTGTGGTTTATGTAAGTTTATGTACTTGAATAGGCTTCTCCTTTTATTACTATTATTTAGACCATTAACATTTATGGATAAACATTTCATTTCCTAGTTTTGAGTTTGTTTTATGTGTAAGTTTATGTACATATTGTTTATTCTTAGTTCCATCTTGGATACAGAATTCAAAAAGTTTTTCTTGTATGATTTTTGCATGTTTCTGAGTGACACCAAAGTGATAGAATAAAAAAACAAAGAACTTCCAAACTTGTAATTCTTAACCTTAAAAACCATTCCCTATTGCTATGAGGTAATATACCTCTTCGTTTGGTTAGTGAATCTAACCAAACAAACTTTCTACCCTCACAAATAATAATTGGATCAGTTTCTCTTATCCTCTTAGTTTTAAATAAAGATAATTGAATAATATATTAAGATAATCTAATCAGCTAAAATATATACATATATTCTTTACTCATCTTATTGTAATTCAATAATACTTACTTCTAAGCAGGTTTCAAAAAGGTACAAATATTTAGATTAAGGTAGTATCATTTCAAAATAATTTAGGGTATTAATAAACATAATGTTAAAATCTATAACTGTATATTTCATACATCTGTTGAAAACTATTTACTGACATTACTGTATAATACAGTACCATTGTTGTGCAATTGTTTTAGACTACTCAAGTCCGAAACCAGTGTTTAAATTAATATTTGCAAAGTCATATTGGAATAAAAACATGAATAGTTCTGAAACCACATCATATTTCATGTTTAACATAAACTGAAATGCGATACAATGTATAAGTATATTAATATTTCTTTAGTAGACATTAAATATGTTCCTCTGATTGCATTTTTCAGCTTTTCAATGACAATTCCCATGGCTGGAGACAACAAGATCACAATTTAGACAGCTCCCTTATCCAAGAGACCACTCATAATGTTGTTACCTGATTGAGTGTCTTGTTGCCAACACTTCCATCAACCCTCAGAGGGACCCTGCACAATGAAAACTGACACAGTACAGAGGTAAAACTGCAGCACTTGACCACACCCTCAAAGCAAACATCTATGTATATCACACATCAACTCCCACAGCTTAGACTGACACCCAACCAGTGAGTCTATCTGCTGACAACAAGTGCTGGAGATACAATCCTGACCTACTCAACACCAGTAATTCAATCCTATGACTGAACAAAAGTATACTGGAGAACACATCAAAACAATGGAAGCTGCCAAGATTCAAACCACCATGTACGAAAATATTACAGGCCAAAATTCCCAACCCATTTTGCAGCAAAGAGACAAAACATATTCAAACCATGGGGTAACACCTTTACCACATCAAAAGGTGTCCAAGAAGCTTGTTTTTCCTCCAACATCGGAGGACAGCCACGATGATCCATGCACTGCAAGAGTACCATTTTATCCTGGCAATTGCTTCACGACTGTATATAGAAACATTTAATCCAAATCATTAACTAGCACCACAACAATATTTCTCAGAAAAGCTGTTTTACAGCCAATGACCAGACAGAACGCATCATTGAGAGGATACATTTATCAAATGTCAAGTGCCCCAGCCATAATACAAGTGTCTCCTCAAATCAATCCCCAACGAATCTACTGCCCACCAAACTTGCAGACCAATACTGGCATCCTTTCATGCAGTCACATTGAAACACAAAAATACAGGTCCGCTGATCAGGAACAACCAGGCTCTCAACTGCCAGACAACACACCCGTCTGCAGAAAGGTCCAAGAATCATAGTTGCATTGTCAAGCATCCTTGTCCACACTAACAGTAACATGATATACCCGCATACACTAGTATTGTGTCATTCTTGATAATGTAAAAAGCCAGACAATATTATAAGAAGGGTGAAGCCACAGCCAGGCAACATAACAAGAAGAGCACAGCCGCAGTCACCATTCAGATGAGCAAACGGGAACAGCATGAGCCATCTAAGGATGGATAGCCCGTTGAGTACCTGCCACAATGCATGCCCATAATGCATGGCAACCCAGTAACAAATTAGGGTGTGGGCTAAGCCTCTCCCCTTCCACTCAAATCAGATCCAACACAATATGTGTGTAGAACACAGATGCTTCGACAAAGCCCAAAGCCACATGGGATATAAACATTGTATAATTGACACACGGGTCAAATCCACTGTTGTTATGTTACTCATTATAGTTGCCTATACAATCATTGCTTCCACTTTCTCCATCTAGTATACCATAACGCCATCTAAATGTTTGATTTGCCAAATGCACATCCAACCTTCTTGTTGCATCCCACCTGCCCACCCGAGGGCATACCTTGGCAGCAGGACATCAGTAGTATTCTGCAGGAGCACCAGCGTGGGAATGGCAACCCTCCCCAAAACAAACCTGTCAGTTGCTTGACATTTACTAGTTTCTTTAGAGAATTTGTAAAACAGCAGTGATTTTATTTGCTGATGATTAATTTCTGCTTTTAAACTCTGCTGTATAAAACATAGTAAGGGATAGCTAAAATGTCTGGAAATCTAAACTGATAGAAAGACAAGCAGATATATGTCCTTATCTATCAAGGTGCTAGAAGACATCAGTAGCCATAAACTGAAAGTGCTTCAAAAATAAACATCTGTGTATATTTATATGAACCTTTTATATTATTTATGTTTCCTTAGAAGGAATTTAGGTTTCTGTATCTTTAAATGTGAACCTAGCTTATTTTCTGACTAGACGTCAATTAGAAAGAGTCAGGGGATGGCATACACAAGTAAATGCGACAAGCAATAAGTAACTCAAGTTTCTAGTGATGTTTGTGGCTGTTAAATTGTCTCGAGAACCAAGCAGGGAAAGGTATGTGTTTTTTCTTTTTCCTTTTCCCTCCTCTTATTTGGTGACAAACTCATGTAGTGGCACGCAAGCACTCTAGTTTACGGAGTAGTGTTCACAACTGTCAAACTTTGCATTTTAAACATGCTATGCCTTATTTCTCTACAAAAGAAAAGACAACAGGATATCTAAGCTAGTCACAAGCATCTTTCAACTCCGGATGTCTGGAGCCACAACACACATGACTTATAGCCTCAAAATATCACTTAAAACATATTTTTTCACTGGACTATATCAGTATGTGCATATGGGTCAAAGGCAGAACATCTTTTAAGCTTATTTAAAGTAGTCTTATGATACATCCTAACTGAAATACTTCATTTCAAAAGCAACACATTTCTGCCCAGCATTAGCGTTTATCCAAACAGGGACACTTTTAACTTATAAAAAGTAATACTATCAGGGATGTAACTAATAATAAGTTATATAGCAGCCATTACTATACCTATTAAGCAATATAACCATATACTGATTAAAGTATTATAAGTTAATGAAGATTTAATAAAAAGAAGAGAAAAATAAAACAACAAAACACAAAGAGAGAATAAATAAATAAATAAATAAATAAACCATTTGGGAACATTATTATGCATTGATTACTCTGATTAAGAATATGAAAATAATAGATGGATAATAATGAAAAATAGAGTAATGTTTAAATTATGCTTAGTATATTGATGTGATTTGAGATAAATGTATTTACATTTATGCTAATTTTGACATTTAAAATATAATTGAAAACAGTACCTGTTTTGGTGTAACTTGAAGACAGTAAGAACTTTTCTTTTGTTGTTAGTATTATTATTTAGATTTTTACAGAATATAACATATGTAAGATTATTTGTCCTTTAGTTTTTTTTCTTTTGCTCAACAGTTTTCCAATTATTTACTTCAGCATTTCTCTTCGGTGTACTTATTGTCCAGTCCATAGATTCTTCATGTGTTAGGATGTTGTTGTTGGTAAGGTATTTTATTGCTGAATCTACTGTTTCAAAGATTTTTATTCCGTTTGGTAGAAAAACTTTCAGTCTTGCTGGAAATAAAAGATGGACTTTCAGTTGCTTTTTCTTCAAGGTTTTTTATTGGTAGAAATTCTTTTCTTTTGAAACCACCTTTGTAGAATAATCATTGTCAAATCTTATTAATGAATCATTGTATTTGATGGGAGAATTTGCCCAAGCATTTCTTAATATAAGATCTTTATCTTGTGTAGAAAAAAGTCTCACAATTATAGATCTCGGCTTGTTCTTACCGGAGAAGAAGCATTTCCAGAAGCTGCTAGTGATCTATGCCCGTTCTATACCATATGAAAGAGCTTCAGGTATTTTTGTTACATCTGGTATCCAGGTGGTAAGAAAGTTTATCATATTGTCCCCTTCAGATTTTTCTGGTAGACCATATATTCTAATATTATTTCTTCTTGTTCGGTTTTCCATATCATCAAGCTTTTCTAGTAAATATGTATTCTGTTGAAGTAAGAATTCAGTTTGTTGTTCTTCTATTTGGACTCTAGTGTCAATGTCACTTAATGACTGTTCAATAAGTGATATCTGTCCTTTCTGCTGTGTAAACATTTCTTGAAGCTGTTCCAGTTGTTGTGAGCACTTTTCTTTAAAAGTATCTATTTTATTGTCCATCTTGTCGATTTTTATTGTAAGTTCCTGTATATTTGTAATGAGAGACTGCAGGTCTTTTTTGAGAGAAGAGTCTTGTGCTGTATTCCTTAGATGACTCATGCTGTAAAGCTGATATTGGTGCTGATTTTCCAGTAATTAATTTGACAGGAATTATTCAAGTTCTGACAATAAAATTTTTGTTATAGATGCTCAGAGTTACTAGAAATAAGTTAGTAATAAAAATTTCTTCAAATTAAATATTATTTTGTAAAATTCCTGTCAGGAATTGTATTGAGGTAAGAGAGCTGAAATGAAGTGCAGCTATCAGTTCAGCATCCTAGCCACGCCCCCTAACTTCAATATTGAATGATTTACCACTAATTTGCCAGAAAACCACAAAAATTAAGAAAAACAGACCAAAAAAATGAGGCAAAAAATCTGGACGTTCTGCAAAAATCTGTACAGTTGAGAGTTATGCTGCCAGGGCTGCCGTGCTGGCATTCATGATAATCCCCTGGGCATTGCACATGACCTGACAGTTGATGGAGAGGTACCCCTGCAGTTGACATACAGTAGATCACACCCTCCTTACTGGGTGGTGACTTGATGTGCACATGAGTTCAATCTATGGCACGCAGTACCTCAGGGTAGTATGCTATATGGTGGAGGTGTTGCATATTGCTAGCCCTTACCTCAGGGGTGAGGGGAAAAGAAATGCGCTCACTGGCATCGGTAGCATGGCATCCAGGAACTGGTGGAGTACCCTGATAGCAGATGCCTGTGAGACCCCCATCATGTCCCCAGCTGGTCTTCGGAAAATACCTGTAGCTTGCATACTAAGGGCTACAAATACCTTTGTTTCCACTGGGATGGGTTCCCCTCTGCTGGCTCTGGATCTGAGTTGAGGGTGGCAGAGCCCAGTGAGTTCTTATAGTATGTTCCTGTCCACCTTGTAGCGCTCTACAATCTCCATGTCATGTAGCTCCTGGAAGGTTACTGGGCCTGAACACATTTCTCCTTCTCAGTCTAGGCCTATTGTCAGCAGCAGCAGCACTGACCTCAGCATCTAGAACATACAGATGTAGCAGAGCTGCAGCCCCTACATTCTCTCAGTTAAAATTCTCAAGTATGTACTCCAATGGTGCAAAGTATGGGAGAAAATCAGATTGTAGGCTGTATGCATACTTTATAGTATGTAGGTGCCGACTATGTGATTGGCTGGCTATAATGCATTTCACCTGCCTAGTATATAATTAACATCATTTAATGGCCCTAGTTTGAGTTAAAGTGAGGTCAAAACTAATTAATATGTCACTGGCTTTTAGATACACCCAGAACTGTGGCGCACCATGCAAATGTAAGCAAAGGTTAGCAGTCAGTGTACACACCCCCTCCAGACTTCCATGCTCAACATGGTGGTGTGTCATGCAAACACACTGAAATAAGCTCAGAAGTCATTGGATGCACCCTCCCCTGATGTCAGCTGCCTCCTCTGTAAACAGCAACATGGTTCTCTGCCTACATGAAGGGGATATGCGGACATGATTACCCCTTTGTACTATTCAATAACTCCACCTCATTTGCATAGAGATCCATGCTCACAGCTTGGAAACTACATGCTTCAAAGCCCTACCACGTTAGCAACAGCACCAATGCAGATACTCCACGCAGAGTCGTGTAATACATTTTGTCACATAATATTAATTTTGTTTTTTCTAATTTTTTTTTATTTGTTTTATAAAGCATGTTTGCACATGGCATTGCACAAACATGGTCAGATTATTAAAATAATACATTTAATTTAACTTATTTCATTTAATTTGTCAGACACACATAGGATAGTTTCTCTCATGTCTATCCGAGGTATGCCATTTCTGTCCATCTATCTACATTTTTACAGCCCCTTTTGTCTGTCTGTCTGTATACTGAATTTTTCCATGTACACTATGGACACTGACAAGGGGTCTGCAGAGCTGCCTACCTGCTTGCTGGATCACTCTACCTGCCTCATTTGCATAAGATTTAACTGCTTATGAGGTCATTTGCAGGGCATGGAAGCTTCCCTGTTGGCACGCTAGAGCGCGCCACTCAGCAGTGCTTATTGAATCTAAAAATGTTCACAGCCATGTTAGCAGCGTGGCACAATGCGTACATGGAAAAAAAAACATGTAGGCTTTATTAAATCCCCCCCTTATACAGACCATATACAACACCCATCTCTTGATCTACAACATATTCTGCATTTAACAGTGTTCCAGCTCTCTGAAAACTAGCATCTGCCCTCATTTATCCATCTTCCATACCGTCCTCTCCTCTGTACTTTCCTTTTTTGTGCTCTACCTCATCCATTCCCCTGACAATGTGGTGTGCTTACATCCTATTTCTTTCCTCTTCACACTTCTGTTATGTACATGTCAAACTTCTTGAGTCTGTCCCTATATTCATTCATTTCTACCCATTCATCATTTGGTAATACATGTCAAACTTCTTGAGTCTGTCCCTATATTCATTCATTTCTACCCATTCATCATTTGGTAATACATGTCAAACTTCTTGAGTCTGTCCCTATATTCATTCATTTCTACCCATTCATCATTTGGTAATACATGTCAAACTTCTTGAGTCTGTCCCTATATTCATTCATTTCTACCCATTCATCATTTGGTAATACATGTCAAACTTCTTGAGTCTGTCCCTATATTCATTCATTTCTACCCATTCATCATTTGGTAATACATGTCAAACTTCTTGAGTCTGTCCCTATATTCATTCATTTATACCCATTCATCATTTGGTAATACATGTCAAACTTCTTGAGTCTGTCCCTATATTCATTCATTTATACCCATTCATCATTTGGTAATACATGTCAAACTTCTTGAGTCTGTCCCTATATTCATTCATTTCTACCCATTCATCATTTGGTAATACATGTCAAACTTCTTGAGTCTGTCCCTATATTCATTCATTTCTACCCATTCATCATTTGGTAATACATGTCAAACTTCTTGAGTCTGTCCCTATATTCATTCATTTCTACCCATTCATCATTTGGTAATACATGTCAAACTTCTTGAGTCTGTCCCTATATTCATTCATTTCTACCCATTCATCATTTGGTAATACATGTCAAACTTCTTGAGTCTGTCCCTATATTCATTCATTTCTACCCATTCATCATTTGGTAATACATGTCAAACTTCTTGAGTCTGTCCCTATATTCATTCATTTCTACCCATTCATCATTTGGTAATACATGTCAAACTTCTTGAGTCTGTCCCTATATTCATTCATTTCTACCCATTCATCATTTGGTAATACATGTCAAACTTCTTGAGTCTGTCCCTATATTCATTCATTTCTACCCATTCATCATTTGGTAATACATGTCAAACTTCTTGAGTCTGTCCCTATATTCATTCATTTCTACCCATTCATCATTTGGTAAATTTTCTTCAGCAGTCAGATTATCCTTTTACTGTATGGCTACCAGATCCAGGCACAGAGTTTAGCTTAGATGAGGCCTTATTAGTGAAAATGATGTCAAAAGTCTATTACTCTTCTCTACTTGTATACCCACACCTCATTGCCTTCATTTCATTATTCAAGTTAGGAATGAATGTGACTGTTTTCTTTTCCTATTAATTATTTCCTATTTCCTACCATCTGTAAACCTGTCTTCCCCTGGTGCTGACCCTCACCAAACCAAATTGTCAAATATTGCATATTTTCCATTATTAGCCAGCTTCTAGAGAGTTAAAGGAGATGGTAACATTCAAAGTGGGAGTGAGGCTAGGAGGTCTAGAAATGAGAAAGAGAAAGCAGAGAGCATACAAGATGAAAGTGGGATAATATAGTGAAGAATACATATTAAAACTGAGCAAATATATTAAAGATATTAATCTTGTGAAGATACTTTTCTGCAAAAAACAATATTAAAGAATACTTTGTATACAGTATTAGGGATGAAGTGCATATGTGTCTATTATGATCTTAATTGTTAACATTGTTAAAATAATTAAAAACAACATGAAATAAATCCTGTATGTCTTACAACCCACACATTAAAAACTGCACCAGATCTCACTAGCGAATTTTCCCTCCATAAGTGGCCACCATACAAATTTGTATCATCCACAAACAGACTGATTTTGTTCTTCAAGTCAGGTATGTTATTAGCACAAATATTCCACTCAGGACCAGACCAAGTACCAAACCTTTGGCACTTTATTACCTTTCCTACAGACAGATTTCTCCTAACTACCATCTTCTGCTTCAACTAGCCTGTGTGTTTTCTATTCCCTTCAGTATGTTGATCCCAGTAATACATACCTCTAAACATTTTTTTGCTCAAAAATTCTGGACAAAGCAAACATAACGAGTAGACAAAGGCACACAATCAGGGACAATATTTAAATTTTACTCAAATACACTTAAAAATTAAAAACACAAGATGGTTTGCATCATTGTGCGTTTTCCGAAGAATAAGTATGCAACCTTTAATATCTGGCATTACTGACTGAATATACTCCTCACTGATTTACCACAAAATTAAATACTTTATGAGAGACAGGGCAATGATATGAGGCAAAATCAGGACCATTCTGCAAAATCAGGGACAGTTGAGAAGTACGCAGTAATGTATGCTTTAAGTTCCCCACCAACACATCAAGGGAGAGTATGACAAGTCTTACTGAGGATACATTGTGTAAAGTGGGTTAAGTTAGATGATTAATAAGACCTTCACAGCATAAAACTGTGTTGCTTCTAGTGAAGGAAATAATTTGTATTGAGGAATCTTATCAATTTGCCCCATAAGATTATTTTTGTCACCTTTACAGATAAGGGATTACAAATATTAATCTTAGAGATCTCCATCTCCTTCCTACATCCACTGTTATCAAGGTAATTCCTCTCACAATGCTACTATGATAGGTTTACAGTTCCAGTTTCTAAACATAAACTGTGTTGTTCTCTATTAACTTTTATTAATTCCATAGGAGTTTGCTTCCCCATGCTGCTCTACATCTTTGCCAGACAGTCCGTTCCCTACTTCCTCCATTCTCACTTTCCCATCTGCCAGTTTGTCCCCGTTCATATCTTTCTACAATCCCCATTGTGACACACTGCCCTTTCTAAATGTGGAGAGAAATAATTTGTTCTATATTTCTACCTGATCACAAGCATTTTTTATTTGTATTTCATGTTTATTTTGTTTAATTTATATTCAGCGGTATTATTAAACATATAACCTCTTTTCAGTAGGGCAGTGACCTGCCAGTTTGTTCTGTTTTGTCCTGTTCACACATATCTAACAACACTAACCAATTCCTTCTTTAGGTTTGCACTAATCTACTGGATGAGTTTTTTGCCTTTTATCTGGCATTTACTATGCATTTTGTCCTATACTTACATTCCACTTCCCATATTTCTTCCTCTTTCCATTTATTACTTGCCATACCTTCTTTGGTGAGCTTGGTTGTTTCCTCTTCCCATATCCCACAATTACCTACATTTATTACTTGCCTTACCTTCTTTGGTGAGATTGGTTGTTTCCTCTTCCCATATCCCACAATTACCTAGTACAGCACTTCATTTACAGCCTTACTCCTTCCTTATTGCAGCCTTGAATGTCCTCAGTTCTTTCTGTCTTTGCTTAATAATTCTCATAATGTTTGCTAACTGAATGAATTCAGTTACAGAGTCAGAGTCCATTCTGGCCATGGTTCATATTGCTGTTTCAACAGTACTCTACTGATGTAAGCGGAGCATTGTCCATCAGCCACTCGTTAACTTCTTTACTTCTATCTTTCCTTCCTTACTGCATCTAGTACTCAGAGTTCCCCGATAAGACAGCTAGGCTCCTTCCTTTCTGGAAGAGTCCTCTGCATGCCATTTCTTTCTGTTTCAGAACTTTTATATTATCATCAGTTAACTCAGTTATCTTTGCATGTGAAATCACACCCTCTGTTTTCTGGTGTCATCCAGTGTCAAACCTTGTAGAGTTTCGACAAACCAACTTATTCCTTTCAAACTTCTGTCCCTACTTAATACCTTATGTAATGAAACTTAAAACACAAAACTCTACTTAGTTTCTTCTTTCACCTTCCCTGTTATCATGTTCGTATGTTCATTCTCTCCCTATTTAATTGTATTCCTTTTTTTTCTTCTAAGTTACCTCACTACATATTTTCCCTTCCATCCTTCCCTGATTCCACAAGTTCCCTCCTGCCTCACTGTCCTCATCACAGATTTTAATATATTTCATAAGAACTCTGCTATCCTTTTCAATTATTTCCTTGACATGCACAACCATACCGATAGTTTGCTCACTTAATTTCTCATTTTGTCACCCTCTTATTTTCTTTATATTCAGGTGGCATTCCCTCACCTCCTCCCATCCTGATTTCTTATGCTGCTTGTTTATGAGTGCCATCCTGTCCCTGCTGCCCATTAACTACCAATGTTTCTCAGATCCCTTCTCATTTTACCTCTAACTGATAACTAACTCCCCCAAGCTCTACCTCTGTTGCCTGAGTTGTGTCTCTTCAGTATCCCTCGTTGTACGATATTCTCCCATTGTTTTTGTAGAACATGGCTTATGGCCGGTATTCTATCAAACCATCTGATTTCTCTTCTGGCATATTCAGCCTTTTATTACCCCCTCATCCTCACCCCCCCCCCCCAGCCAAGTCCCTGTGCCCTTTTATAGCCTCAGATGCTGCATTACATCCATACTTTGCTTAATTATTTTCTCCCTTACTCCAGCTCATACTGGAATGTCTGTATTATATCACAGTTCTCTTGTCTAGCTGTAAGTTCCTAGGCCCCAGCCTTCTTAGGTCATTGATGTATACCCCCAATGTCTTGAATACTAGTACTGCAGTAATTTCTTGGACATATCCTTTGTAATAGTGATTACACTGCTGAAAATTAAAATGCAGCTAAACTAAAACTGTAATTATGAAACAAATAAACTCAGACAGCAAACAAAGTGTATTAAATTACTGAAAATCATAAATTCTATGACAGGCTGCAGATCATCAGAGCATTTTTCAAATCCCACAAGGTAGTAAAAGGTAAAGGTTTGCAATGGAATTCAAATGTGTATTTTCTATGCACAGTAAAACCTGCAGCCTATATGCATGGGACTTTGTATCCTGTGTTTTGTTTATAATATAATCATTCCCAAGATCACAGGAGCTCGTGCAAATGGAAGTAAATCTGAGTGCATTTTCAACTGTTTTGCTTCATTAGCCAAGTGGATATTGACCAAACATTCTACTGTTCCTTGTGATATTTATACTTTAGCTCACATCTATACAGTTTCACAAAGAGTCAAGAAGAACTCATGAAACTGATGTATTCTTAGCTGGATGACCATATATGTGAGAAACTGAACCACAAGCAGCTGGAACACAACTGCATGAAGGAAGGCATTGGCTGGATAACTATAAAATAACTGGGAGAAAGTAGGGGTAATTCAAATAGTATAAGAAACATAACAGAACTATGCATAAACAAGATCATCTTAAAGGAGTAAAACATTCCTGTGGATTCAGTGTTGGTTGGATAGTCAAGTTAAATAAAGATATATCATGCAAAATTATGTCATCTTGCAAGAAACAACATATGTTATTTGTTTCTGCTGCTGTGTTCCTTATATTTATTTTAATTTGTTTCTGCAACTGTCAAATACCAGCGACAACATTCTTAAAAGCCAAACCGCATCATGAAGTTGTTTCACTGTAAACCGTACTATGTCTGTCAACATATTTTTTTTCCTTTAAAAGCTTGTTACACTCATTCTGAAACCAAGGCATGCTTTGCTGTTTTCTGCAAACCACCTGGCAGCGCCTTTGCTCAGTGATTGTGGTTCTTGGTATTTTTCCATTTTCTTAAATATGTATTCATTTTGCCTTTATCTCTGCAATGTGTTACACCATTTGCTGGATCTGTAGCAGCTGCAGGCTTCTTTGTACCTTATGTGCTCTTTCTTATTACACACATGCAAAGCTCAGCGCTTTAGTTGCTTAAAAGTACAACAGTTTGTTATATCAGTTTAAAAATTTGGAACACAACTGAAAAGAATGAGGGGAAAAGACTTTAAGGATTCTTGCTGATGCTTTTACACACTCACTTTACATCCAGTGTCCATTCTATGGAAACAAAAAGTGAAAACGTTTGCATGAAAGTCCTAAGGAGATGTATAGTCACTTGCATGTAAGCATTACTTATGTCTGAGATTATGACAGTAGTTTTCAATTGTGGTGAATGCTCACAGCATATGTTCTATGCAGATCACCTCAAAGCACTATCTGTATACTCGGTCTCCTACAGACTACTGCGAGGTGATCTATGCCTGGCATACAAGGCATCCCTGCATCCTGCTCAATGAACCTTTTGCACATCCACAAAACATTCAGCATCAGAACTACTAGATCTAAAGACAAATTATGCTTGCAATATAAACAAGATATGTTGGATAGAGAGAGAGATGTATTTCAGAGAATTATCTTTTTCTGGAATAGGCACCCTATCTATGTGAAACAAAATCTCTCCATAATCATATTTAACCATAACTTGGAACATTGGATGGAAAATTAAAAATACACCCCTGGTCAGGTGTCCACATCTCTGATCAACAGAGGCAGTCAATATATCATGTCATAACCAACAATCACCGACTATATAAACATCTAAAACATATAACTTGTGGGATACATTTGGGCTGCACAGATAGGCTTATAAAGGCCCTAGTGATTGTTAGCCTAGTATACACCTATGAATCTATGAACATATGGGACTGAGTCCACGTTTCAGAAACTACTATAACAGATTCATAGGTTCATAGGTTCATAGGTTCGTACTAGGCTATCTGCCCTAGGGCATTTATAAGCCTAGCCAGAGTGTGTGTGGCTTTCACCACCCCTTAGGATGAGAATACTACGCCCTTTTAGGGTTTAGTTTACTGTGCCTCTGTCTAGTAGTGACACAGAGATGACCCCCGGGGTAAACCTACGATCTCCCATCCACTAGTTGAGATTTCTCTTGAATAGAGTCAGTGAGGGGCTCTGCCTAACATGGACTGGGATTCTGTTCCAGAGTGTAGGGAGCCTCTGGGTTATGAATCTGTCCCTCCAGCACGTCCTATTTATTTCGGTGTTGAGGTTTAAGTCTCTTGTTCTCGTGGCTCTGATGGATTTGGATTTTCTGAGGTGGAGCATGTCCATTAATTCCGGATTGGACATGGCCTTGTATATCAGGCACAGATCACCTCTGAGTAGGCGGTATGCGACTGAATAGAGCTGGAGTTTTTTCAGTCGGGCAGCATATGACATATGTTTAAGACCCTTTATCCTCTTGGTGAGGAACTTTTGGGGTCTTTCCAACTGCTGCAGGTGTCGGGTGAGATACATCCCAAATGGGGCATTGTACTCAATCATTGGCCTGATAAGAGAAGAGTACAGGGGCACAATGACCTCTCTTGATCTAGATGTGAAACCCTTCATGATAAGGTGGGCAATATAGAAGGTCTTCCTAACCACTTTGGCAATGTGAGTGTCAAATGAGAGGTTACTGTCAACCTGGGTCCCTAAGTCCCTGATTAACTCTTCCGTACTTAATGGATTACCACCTATGTGGTAATTTGTCGGTACCTTGTTTTTCCCAAAGGGTATGACTATACATTTGTTGGCGTTCGGCTTAAGGCCATGGCTCTGGCACCAATTATCCATTTCTATGAGGCCTCTCTGAAGGATGTTTGTGTCCGCTGGAGTATCAATTATGGCGCCCAGTTTGCAGTCATCTGCGAACTTTGTCAGCCACAATCCTCCTATGTTTGCCTGTACCTCGGAAAAATAAATGCCGAACAAGAGGGGTCCCAGGACTGAGCCCTGTGGGACACCGCTTGTGACTGGCTTAGAGTCTGACATAGCTCCAGCAACTCTGACCCTGTGGGTTCTGTCCTTGAGCCAGTTTGCAACCCATCTTGTGACATATGGGTTTACATTTAAGCTGGTGAGTTTGTCTATGATGCCCGAGTGGGGTATTGTGTCAAAGGCTTTTGCAAGGTCAAGGTAGGCTGTGTGAACTGCCTTACCCTCATCAATGGCCTTAGTGACTGTTTCAAAAAGTCGACCAAGTTCAAAAGGCAGGATCTGCCCTTGACAAAGCCAAATTGGGTAGGATCCAATGTCTGTAGGTCCCCAATGTCTTTGTTTATGAGTTCCATAATGATCCTCTCCATAGCTTTGCAGACCAGGCTTGTCAAGCTTATGGGGTGGTAATTTCAGGGTCCATAGAAGCACCGCCTTGTGAAGTGGGACCACTGTTGCCGTCGCCACTCTTTGGGTTCGTATCCTGTAGTAAGGCTAAGATTAAACAGCAGCCTTATGTGTGGGTTTAGTTCCTCTTGGAGTTCATGTAGCACACAGCCCGGGACACCATCCGGTCCCATTGATGCTGTGTTTTTAGCTTTAGAGAGGCGGCTCTCACCTGGGCATCTGAGATGTTAGAGAGGCTACACTCTGCTGGGATAGTTATTTCTCCTTTTGGGGGGGGGGGAGAAATTTGCACTGAACCTGTCTGCCAGAATGTTGGCAATGTCAGTGGGTTCAGTGTATTTTGTGTCATTTTGGACTAACTCTGAGCATATCAGGGAGTTTCCACCCAGGTTTCTAACATAGCTAAAGAAGGCCTTGTGATTGTCTTTTGTGTCTTTTGCGATTTTTCTCTCAAAGTTGGCCTTGGATGATTTTATGAGTGATCGTAGTTTTTTGCTAGTACTGATCAGAGATGCCTTCACTTTTAGGGATTTTGCTCTGTCATGTAGTAGCTTTCTCCTCCTGTTGTAAAGTTTGTTTATGGCTGGGGTCCACTAGACCGGGCACCTGCCTTTGGGGGAATGGGTCTTGGTTTTATTTGGGATTGCATGATCCATGCATTCTTGAAGGTGCCCATAGAAGGCATTTGCAAAGGATTCAACAGTGTGGGTTGTGGTTTCCACTGGCCCAGGGGCCTTGAAGGATACCACTTCAGTCTTAAGAAGTGTGAAGTTTGCTTTTGAGAAGTTCTTCACTGTGTTTTTTTGTGCAGGGGGTGGGGGCGGGATGTGGATTTCCAGTGAGATTAATTTATGGTCTGATCTTACCAAAGAGGGATATACTTCCGGTGTGGAGCATTTTGTCCCCATGTTTGTGATGATCAGGTCTAGTATATTGTCTCCTCTTGTGGGAATGGTGACTATTTGTTCCACTGCATTTGAGTTTATGAATTCTAGGAACCTTTGGGCTAGGGTGTTGGGGCTTGAGTAATGTTCCCAGTCTATGTTTGGGTAGTTGAAGTCTCCCAAAATGATGGCATTTGGAGAGACATTCATACTCTCCAGTGTCTTCAAGAAGGCTGTGTGGGGTTCCTGAGTTTGAGAGGGTGGTCTGTAAGGCAGTTTTGCCTATGGTTAGTTGCACCTGGATAGTCTTCGATGCTTCGTGCATTGCCACTAATCTGGAGGTGTGGGTATCTTTGATGAAAATGGATACTCCCCCTACTTTTGTGGTTCGGTTCAAGTTTTGGGGCCGGAAAGCATGATATGAGGTAAAACCTGATAGTGCTGGGGTGATTTCAGAAGCCTTGAACCAGGTTTCAGTCACTGCACAGACATCGATGTTCTCCATACTGAGGAGGGCTTCGAGGGCGTGCATCTTGAGGTTTAGACTTCTGGCATTGAGCAGCATTACCCTTAGTTTTTTTCCACTTGTGTTTTCTAGGGCGGTAGGTTTGTCATTTGAGCCTTGCCTAAAAAAGGCACTATGGGGGTGGCAAGAGCCTTGGCCAATATCCGGAAGCCCAGGGTGACAGGTGCAAGCCATCCCTTGAGCAGCGTGGCTTGTCAAGCATGTCATCCCAAGCAGACAGACATTGGATCCCCTTAGAATGACAC